>NC_061073.1:12961960-13060840 GCF_021917145.1 Hypomesus transpacificus
ATATCAAGAGGGTCCCCCAAGGTCGGCAAAGTTTTCACACTGGAGGATGACAGAGAGAGGGAGAGCAAGCAAGAGAATCAGTGTCATCAAGACAGAGATAGGATGACACAGAGAGAGATAGAGAGAGAGAGACAAAGACAGAGAGAGATAGAGAGAGAGAAGGGGAGGGAGAGAAGGGGAGGGAGAGGGGGAGGGGAAGCTCAAGGGATGGAGAAACATGAGTCATTTTCTGACAGACATAAATAAAGAGCATCTCTCGAAATAGACCTCACAAAGTGAACCAAAGTGCAAGTCCTTATTGTAATCCCTTTATCTGCTTTAGTTGCTTTGTTTCAACCCTTACCACTTAGCACAAACACATTAACATTTGTTTTTCTTCTTCTGGGCTTTAGGCAAACTGTCACACTTAAAAGTGTTTGTTTTCCGTCACAATAGCACTGAAACAAATTGAGCTTCTGTAGCTGGACTACATGTTATAATGACCTTAAAAGGTATCCATTGTTGCCTGTTGTCTCTGTGTTTTGTGTTTTGGTGTCAGTGTTTGCTTGTTTATGTGTGTTCATGTGAATGTGTCTATATGCAGGTCCCAGAGTTAATCCTCCTCTTTTCTCAGTAGTCTCTTCACATGAAATCCATACATGTAAACCAGAAACATCCACAATGCATCAGCTGGGGCATCTGCTCTCCTCTCTTCCTGGTTAAGCTAGTGCTTGTTACCAGATGTTCCAGTGTCTCTGTCCGCTTCCAACCAATACTGTTCCTCAGATCAGATGGCTGAGCGGTTAGGGAGTCGGACTATTAATCAGAAGGTTGTTGGTTCGATTCCCGGTCGTGCCAAATGACGCTGTGTCCTTGGGCAAGGCACTTCACCCTACTTGCCTCGGGGGGAATGTCCCTGTACTTACTGTAAATCGCTCTGGATAAGAGCGTCTGCTAACTGACTAAATGTAATGTTCCTAAAACACAGGTCATGTGACTTCCTTGACCGTGACCACCTTCGAGAATCACCTCTTTAGCCCGGCTGTTCCCAATGAGAGCGAGACATTAGCTGGTGCTGGTGGTCAGTATTTGAGGTAAATAAGGAGTGACCGCTCCTGCAGACCTGGAGCGGCCTCCTCTAACCAGGGCAGAGAGGGGCAGAGAGAGGCAGAGGCCGAGCTGCAGGACGAGGCTGTGGTCCATCTCAAAGCTGCCTTGCTTGAAATACAAATGGAGGACTGTTATTATGGTGGACCAGTCCAATAATAAAGTCCTTCTGCCTCATATGAATAAGATCCAGGTCTCTCTCTGTAATTAGTCTGCTTTGCTCAATGTTTGCTTTTCCCTGCTTCTTGACCTTTTCCACTTGCATTCTCTCTCTCTCTTTCTTTCTATCTCTCCGCAGAAGTTATATTTTTGTTATCACTTCTTCATGTTCATCACCCATGCATCTGAGTCATGTGTAAATCCGTCCCTTCAGCACCTTCCACATCCTGTGCAGTTTCTGAGGCAACAGTGTCACCTGTAGGTTTGCCAGAGACCTGCACACTCCCAAGGTAGGCTAGTTACTGACTTACCGTAGGATTACAAAGACACTGAGCCATCACCTAACACAGTCATACCAGATCTTTATAATGCCCCCCCCCCCCCACACACACACACACACAAGCACATGCACACAAAACGGCAACATCGATCAGTTATGAATCCAGACACGACAGAAGACAGCAAACAAAGACAGTGAATAATAAAGGAAGACAGAGAGGAAAGGAATTATTCATTCTTCTCTTGTGAAACTCATTAAAGTAATTACATTGCCATTGTTCTCTGGAAGGGAAGAAACGTAAAATTGCAATTTGGGCAGAGAAATCGTCATTTGTAGTAGTAATTGACACTAATAAAATCGTCATTCTTTTTTTTTTTACTCCCCGTGGATCATATGCTAATCAAAAATGTGAAATATTAGAGATGACACTAACAGGCGTGATAAATCACTAATGAAATAGGGATGGGAGAGAGGGAGGGAGAGGAGAGGAGGGGGAGGTAATAGGCGTTCTCTGTCTAATATGTTCCTGTTCGTTAGAGCGCATCCGCAGCTGCATACAATGCTGTCTCGTCGGAGCCTTGTGAGTGACAGTTGTGTCTGCTGTCAGAAGGGCTCTTTTGACTGGCGCCTGGGATGAGGTACCTGGGATTCAGAGAGACTGGGGCCCCAGGGGTACACCTCTGCTCAGCAAGCCTGCCTTAGAGGGTGCAGGCGGTTCAGTAGTGCTGGGATTGTGCTAATGGTCACTGGTTGAGTCTCCATTTAGAATTGGCAATGCTCCTGTAGACTAGCAGAATGCGTGAGCTGTTATTAGTGCCAACGTTCTGTAGATATTACCCATAGCAGTTGTTTACTCTATGTACAGTATACTGTATGCAAGAAAGTGACAAGCTTGGATCTCTTTCTCTCCTTTTTTCTTCTCTGCCGGCTCTGTGTCTATCTCTCGTTCTCCCTCTCTCTGTCGCTCATTCTCTCTTGTTCTCTCTCTCTCACCATTTCCCCGATGGACCTCTGCATCTTCCAGCGACCCCCTTCCACCCTGCCAAAGCGGAACAAGGATCCGTGAAATGAGATGCCACACACCAGACTCTCGTCTCGACTGGGCAAAAATGACCAAAGTGAGACGGGATAAGAATTTGGAGAAAAAAAAGTTAGGAGAGAGCAGGAGGAAAAGGAGGCCAAGCCATTGCATGTAATGAATAGTATGTGACTCCAGTTCACTGGTGATGGGAATATTAATCTTACAGCAGTCAAATCTGGTCAGGCGTTCACAGTGGGACGGGACCAAGTGCGACTTAGGCCCCAAATTGCACCCTGGAGGGACTTTACCCTTTAAAAAGAGGATGACTAACAGTGGACAAATAGCACTGGTGTTGCGATCGGTTAGCAGAGGGGCTGTCGGAGAGGCTGGGGGGTTGGCCGTCAGGAGCACATGTAGGTTGGAGGGCGCCCGGGAGCCGGGTGGGATTGGGAGAAGGAGGGGTTTGCAGGCTGGGGGAGTTAAGGGAGGAATCATCAAGCTAATGCTACGTTTCCGTCTTCCCTCTGGGACTGTGTGGTTGGAACTGGTCCAGGCGGAGCGGGACTGAACTGACCAGCAGAGGGCAGCAGAGGACAGCAGAGGGCAGCAGAGGGCAGCAGCTGGCCCTGGTGATGCCAGGAAGCACTCTATGGAGTCAGCCTGGAGGGACAAGTAGGGAGAGCGGGTTAGTCTACAGGAGCCACACATACCAGGAAGGCATGAAGGACTTGTGGAGTGCCACAAGAGACCAGGGGGAGTGAGAGTTACTCTATAGGAGCCATAGGTACCAGAAAGGGCTTCTGGAGGGGAGAAAATCAATAATAATAGTAATTTGCATTTATCCTTAGCGACATACGTGCCAACATGCAGTCAAATGCTTCAACACTAAGCAATGCATATGATACAACTACTTTTGTTGTGAGACAATAAGGAATATCATGAATCAATCTTGTCTTGGTTCAAACAAATGAGTTAGGATTTGGAACACGTTTGAACAGGTTATATTGTCTCAAGTACTATGGTCATGTTTTACATTTACATTTATTCATTTAGCAGACGCTTTTATCCAAAGCGATCTCAAAGAGAGAGCATGACAAAAGTGCATAGGTCAATGATCAGAAACAACAAGATAGCCCCAAAACATTGTGGGTAGCCAAAACATGAAGCATACATTGTGAAAAGCAAATGAGTGCCAATGGGAAAAAACATAAGACCATGTAGTTAAACAAATTACAATTAAACAACATGAACCTTAAGTGCAAGAGTGTACCTGGAGGAAAGCAAGCAACAATAATATAATTCACAGCGAGTGCAAGAAGTTAAATCAGTTACAACTAACCAACAAGAGCAACAAGTCTCTCAGTAAGAGTCATTGTGTTCCTGGAGTAAACTAACATCAGGTCCAACAAGTCATTCCCAAGTACCGTTGTACTCCCGGAACAAGTGTGTTGTTCTGGTCTATATCTTTAAAAAAATTGACGTGGGACTCGCTGGTTCTACTCCAACGTAACAAGCATACTGTGATTAGGTAACAGTGTGAGTCATCCTTAACTTAAATAGATTCCGTTAATACAAAGTTGACAAACTACCTGACTTCTTCTGTCTTTGGCCCCGAATCAACCCTTCACAAGTCACTTCAATCAACGACATGGTGTTGCAAGCACTCTAGTCTTCGCATTGCTCACCCATAGAGCTGTCTGTACTTGTGTTGGGGCTATGTTTAGAACTTGGATCAGGAAGGTTAGATTTTTCAAATCCCTAATTGGCATCTAGCAAAAATAGAATATGATCATTCTCCTAAGAGGACTGCAATGGCTTGAAAGAGTGACATGGCTCACGAAAGAGAGAACTTGTGACATGTACAATTATAAAGACTTCATGCTTGATCTTGTCTATTCAGGCTTTTATGGAGATAACAGATTTAGGCATATTATAATTTCCAAGGATTAATATCACCAATGTTAAACATATTACAATGTAATGTCTCACAATGTTCATTTGAATCAAACAATTAACAATTAGCTAATTTGGTTGCCCTGGCAACAGACTGGAGGAATTTGAATTGGCGCCGTGAATATATCGAAATACCCTAGATCGCAGATCGAGAAAAATAGATATTGCATATGACATCCCAATGATTTACTTTCATTCTTTTTCATTCTGTCATTGAAGAGATGAACAATAGAACGAAGAAGGGAAAATTTTTTGTCTAACCCATGCTGCCTCTAATAAAAGCAAGACTGAAGGCAAACATAAATCACTTTTTTGCCACCATCTCAGGGTCTGTTTGGTGACAGTCAGCTGGGGTCTGTGCGGTGAAAGGAACTGGGTCAGATGTGATCTCCATCCATTCATCTCCTCTGAGATCTCCCACGGTTCACAGCATGGTAGGAAAGCTGATTGGAGACCAGATCAAAGTTGGGTGATTGGTGGGCGGTATGTAGATGGAAAAAATAGGCTTTATGTAAATAGACCAAGCTTAAAGGGTACTCATATCTCAAGGACACTGAGCTACACCAGCATGCCAAGTGACAGGTTACCTGTCAGTTACTCATGGAAGTGAATATACAGTATGAGGTGTTTACATTGGGTGAAGTAGAGGAAGTCAAAACATGTGCCTGTTACAACACGTGAAAACCACAATTTCCTCCAAGTTTTATAATCCAGAAAAGTCAGGTTCTTGCTATCAGCATGAAGGTGAGATGGAAATAGTCAAACCCATAATTTGAGCATAAATATTGCGTCATACTGACCATAGGGCTTGTTGTACTTCATGTATTACACTGGCTTGTAATGTTTCTCTGCTTGTTTGAGGGGACTCAATCAGAAGATGCAACAGTAGATGGTCGTGGTTAGAGACATAAAAAGGGACTGTGAGAGAGAGAGAGAGAGAGAGAGAGAGAGAGAGAGAGAGAGAGAGAGAGAGAGAGAGAGAGAGAGAGAGAGAGAGAGAGAGAGAGAGAGAGAGAGAGAGAGAGAGGAAGAAAGAAAGAAAGAAAGAAAGAAAGAAAGAAAGAAAGAAAGAAAGAAAGAAAGAAAGAAAGAAAGAAAGAAAGAAAGAAAGAAAGAAAGAAAGAAAAAAAATGGGGGAGATTGCAAAAGGATATGTGAAATGAAAAGAGAGATTGAGTTAGAGGGACAAGAAACTGAAAGTATGTTGTAATTCACTCTAATCACTCGATGACATGTATATGCCAGCCTCACATGAACATTGCAGCCAATGAACGGGTACTCTACAAGGAAGCTGGTAGGATAAAATACCCACTCATGGGACGGCACCTTACCGTGTGTGTGCTGACACCTACACCATTACAACATCAGAGGCTAAAGAGGACAGCTTATTGAACAGACAACAGTCTTCTGAGTACCACATCTGGCAGTCATTTGACCGGAGTGAAAGAGAAAAGGGAAGAGAGCGAGAGACAACGGCCCTCTATCCGAAGCGGGTGGACCTCATTCCATTGCTCTGGTAGGCAGCCATGCTGGAATCATTGCTAGGCAACCAAAAGTGTTCCATGGTTTGGACTATGAATGCTTTATGTTTATGGCATAGGGAGACCAGGCTATTCAGAAAGAGGAGTGAAGGTTATATATGTTTAATTTGCATTGTACTGTGTTATCGAAACTGCTCAAACTGAATCAAACGTTGTACAGACATGGATTGTTGATCATGTTGGAAATCTGATCTAAACCAGGTGGTTATGCTAAAAAGCCTGAGATTCAGCCATAGATTTAGATTCTTCATAAAAGTATACTGATTTCAAAAAGAGAACTGTTTTGGGAAAAAACTAGCATTGAAAGTGTAGTTAAAAGCAACTGTAAGCTTGCATTCTACCACATCAACATGCAACAAGATTCTTTTTTAAACCTCAGCATCAGAAAAACTCAAATGGGCCATATATTATTCACATTTTCAAATTAGTATTCATGATGTTCTATTGGCTCTTATCCAGAAGCATTGGAAGATATCATGAAGGAATACCCTTTAAAGATGATTCATAGATAATTGTTGGTGTCAAGGATATATTTCATAATTCATTACACAACATTGGCTGTTATTTGATTTGAACATCCATCTTCAACCAAACCAAGCAGCTGATTGAAAGTGCTTGAGTGCAGTGTTGCAGAGAGATGCCACATCCCTGCTCACTTTCCCATGGAGGTCCCATGGAATAGTCCCATGGCATAACACATACTGTTTTTGCCGTACACAAAAAGATAGAACTACATAAATGAAGTAGGAAATGTAGTTATGTTTGTGATATAATGTGTATATCTATTTATATTGTGTTGGTGATGCCCTGGTAGCTTTTTCCCCTACCTTTATATCAATTCTCTTTTTACATTATAATAGATTAAACTACAAATAACCAGACCAATAGAGACCAATGTGACCAATTGGTTTCCCAAACATTCCAGTAACCTTTTCCAGAACATGTTGGTGTATCATTAGATACATTGTATGTGGTCAGGTTTCAAGACTTGAGTAACAGGTACAGTAACTGTGTAAGCTTGAGCCGTAACGGCAGGTAGGATTTGAACTGTTTGCCATCCAAGAGTGGGGAAATCAAAAAACCATCAGGAAGTAATCACCTACAGTATTATTACAAGAACGATTAACACCCGTCAGTTTATTTACCCATTCACTTCCTTCAACTGAAATGTAGCTGCTTTTCTCAGGTATACTTTAGTAGAAACCAGAGACACCATTTCCTTATCATGAAGTAGCTGTCAGTTTACAATGTTTACAAACAGTATGTGGCGAGGGGTAATTTGTACACACAGAGAAACATGCAGCCTTCAATCCATTGGAATTTTACTAATTCAGAATTAACTGACCACATAATGATCTAATAATTCCGATTAGTTTAAATTTAAAGTAATAATTGGCAATTGGTATATTATTTAGCAGAAGAAGATGTCTGAAGAAATGAAGAATGAAGAAATAAATTATGATTAGAAACTTTTGTTAGTACTTCCTGAATTCCAGATTTCTTTTGTACAAAACTTAAGGAAGATCCCTTTTCAGTTGCTTCCACTTCCTGTTACACCAGAAAAATAAAAAATGCACTCCAGTACTACAGTTACCATAGGTATAATCATACAATGTTCATTTTACAATGTGCCATAAAGCTACAGTACGTCTGACAAGGATGAATAAAAAGTTAATATGTGGGTCACAGTTTACCCAAGAAAACAAGTTCATTCTTTAACTACAATTGTTGCCGACCAATGTTATCACACTCCAGAATTCCCGTATTATGGTACTGTGCTACGAACATGCATCCTAAGTTTTATGCTGTTGCTATCTCTCTGAAATGTCAGCTGTGTAAATGCAGACTTTAAAATAGGAAACTCATATTTACATATTGAAATACAAATGTTGGTTGTGGTTAGAAAAATGGTCTCATTAATACTGAAGATAGCTAGCGTACTGTTGCAACCTTTATAGTAGGACTCCAATTATTTTTCAACAGTTATTTCCAGCATAATTGTTACCCCCTCCTTCGAAAACAGTTTAAAATAAGTTACACATTCATATGATTGCAAAACATGTATTCATTATTATTAATTAGTTCTGTTCTTAAAATGACGTACTAGTAAGAGGTTTTTTTTTTATTTTTTATTGTGACTTTCTGCGTGCTATATGACCTGTGCATTATAAAAGTTTTGTATTGCTAACGCATTGACATGGTTTATTGTTAGATTAAGTTGACAGCACAGTAACATAGTCTGACCCAAACAGAGATAAGAACAGGTTCTTGGGGTTGTCAATCAGAAGTGTCTTTCTTGAATTTCTAAAACCAACCTTGACTAATACTTAGAGCTTCCAACTCTTTAAACCATTAAGTGTGACTAACATAAAACCGTTTGAACTTCAGTGTGAACAAATATCCCTTTATGTTAGTCTAGTCAGATGCAAATCAGACGGTCTGATCCTTTAATTTGCAAACGTCATACTCTAGGCCTATCACACACCTACACAGTCACCACACACAACCCCTTTTGTTATATGTTTGGTTTGATGACACAGCAAATCTACGTGTTCCCAAATTATGTTAAAAAATATTATCTCTGGAAAGTATTCTCAGTCAAACTACAATACATTTATTTTTGCAATCACTGCCATAGCAAAGTCATAGCAAAGTAACGCTTATGGACATAGCAACGTTACGCTTATGGACTTTAGATCAAGTGTTTCTCAATATTTTATATTGATATAAAAGTAATAGTTTTTCATCTGATATATTTCAGTTGTGTACTCCATATCATCTTTCCATTATTGTTTTCCATTCATGCTTGATAATTTGACACACAGTGCTGTATACTGTATCATGACACCTTAAGCATAATAGGTGCCTACAGATACACTTATCATATACAATTCACACATGATATACAGTGTCAGTTTCTTAATTACACCAATCCCAGTGTTATTCAGGTATGTATACACCAATAGGTATGGTACTGGACTATTTGACCGAGGATCAAGAAGTCTCAGGTTCAAATCCCCCTGTACGTCACTTTGGATAAAAGCGTCTGCTAACTGAATCTATTAATATTCGTATTTGGTGCTGATTTTCTCGCCCCACAGATCTGGACCATGGTCCGTCAAACCAGCTGCATCATGAGCATCACTCCCACTGCCAGCATCGAGAGTCAGCTGCCCCCCACCTGGAGCCCCAACCCTTATCCAGACGGTGAGAGCGACATGACCCCAGCCCCCACACTCCAGACTGACCCCAGCCCCCACACTTCAGACTGACCCCAGCCCCCACACTTCAGACTGACCCCAGCCCCCACACTTCAGACTGACCCCAGCCCCCACACTTCAGACTGACCCCAGCCCCCACACTTCAGACTGACCCCAGCCCCCACACTTCAGACTGACCCCAGCCCCCACACTTCAGACTGACCCCAGCAACCACACTTCAGACTGACCCCAGCCCCCACACTTCAGACTGACCCCAGCAACCACACTTCAGACTGACCCCAGCAACCACACTTCAGACTGACCCCAACCCCCACACTTCAGACTGACCCCAGCAACCCCACTTCAGACTGACCCCAGCACACACTTGTGTTCACTGACTTCTGCTCACTGAAAATCCAATCTTCAGATCAGGAGACATTTAAGCGACTATCAATTTAATCTGCAGTCAGTCCTAGGGAATGTTGCTGCACTTTGCAGTGGATGGCCTTGGTTTATCAACACCTCTTTAACTCATTAACGAAAACCCCACTACTGACGTTTAAATGTTCTCACTTAATAAAGGCGATGAGGTGACTCAGTTACAGGTTTTCTGATTAACTGAAACAGTCCAAACCAAGACTACAGTATACAGCATCTACAATGCAAACACTCTCATCCTTGAACTTCCCACCTCTCCAGTTTCCACAGCGATGACCACTTACAGCACTCGCCTGTGGTCGCCAGACTCCCAGCCCCAGTACTGGTCCAAGTACCAGGTGTGGGAGTGGCTGCAGCAGATGCTGGACATGCACCAGATCGACCCCTCCGGCATCTCCTTCCAGAACTTTGACGTGGACGGCCGTCAGCTGTGCAGTATGACCTTCCAGGACTTCACCCGCGCCGCAGGCAGTGTGGGGCCCATCCTCTACCAAAACGTCAACGAGCTGAAATGGAGTGGTGGGTTGGACGAGGGGTTCATGGGGAGGGGAAGGTGGGGCTGGCAGGCGAGTGTGGAGGGTTCTGGGGCACTGATCCTGATGAAAGAGATGAGCGTGGTTCAGGAAAGAGGGTGAGAAGAGGTAGTGGCATGGCTCCTGGGTTGCATCGGGCATGGATGGATGCCTGCAGGCCTGCTTTGACCAAAGGAACATGGCTTTAGTGGTTCCTCTCTCTGGAGGGGTCTCTACAGGAATCAGTTACAGTGTAAAGCATTTGGCAGCTCCAGCTCAGGTGTTCATCTAAGTGGATTGTGTGTGTGTGTGTGTGTTTGTGTGTTTGTGTGCGCGTGTGTGCGTGCGTGTCATTATTGGATGTGTGAAGACAATAATGCGTGTGTGCAGGACACCTGTTAATTGTCTGGAACGCATGAAGAAAATGATTCCGTAACAAGAGATAGATATGTTGTATTGCTGTTTCCTTCAATATTTCAGTTTTGAAGGGGAGACGGTTAGAAAGAGAAACAGGAATATCCAGTTCAGTGAAAGTGGCAAACAGGCAGAACAGCAATAGAGGAATCAGGAAGAGAGTTCAATAAGTTCAGCTTGACCTCACGGCACTTTGTACAGTTATCAGCTTGCAAGAATTACACATGTATCACACATAGTATTATACTTATATACACTTACATGACACTTCTTGTTTATTTTTCTTTTCAACCACAGCACAGTACCCCGGCGAAGACTTCGAGATAAAAACAACCGAATGTAAGAAACTCTAAGACTCTAATTGACATGTATAACATGTACAGCTCATTGATTACATGTTCAGTGAACTATAGAGTACCATTACGTTTAACATGCTATCAGGTCCACCCAAACAAGATGTTTTTCAACACAAACATTTATTGCTGACTTGATACTGTGGTCAAATACATTTTACTTATTTTACTTTAAAATTAAAAGATAATCCGCTTCACAAAGAGTATAAGTTATATATCTATGAGTAGATCAGTGCTCCTGATCTAATATATCCCTATTTTTAATCTAGTAGATTTTCCTTGTCCATTTCCAGACACCAACTATCACCCTGTAGGTAGGTAAAACACAGCATCATCTATAATTCCATTGAAAATATGTAAAGCGTGAGAGAAATTGTCTCTACCTGTATATATTCAGGTGAATTAGTGAACGTATGTTGACAGACGTTACAGTTTAGAGATCAACAAAACTGATTCTATGATTTCTTTTTTTTCCTTAGATATTTTTGACTCTCCATTTCAGTCTCTCCCTCCGGTGTCCTCCCCAGCTCCGTCCAGCCCTGGTAAGAGATACAGAAACACATTAGTAAAAATGCAAATACATTTACAATACAAAGCGTATTGTATACTTGTATTTTCCTATTTACAAGCAATGTCATGGAGGGCTACACAGACTGTGTGCCCATAGAACATAACATAGTTACAATCTCTCCAAAATGAAACTGAATCCTTGGTAAAACAAAGGGTACAGGGCTACAGTGTGAGATTCCTGCCGTTGGGCTAAGAATGTTCAGCAATGGTATCGGGAGCAGGCTGGGAACAGTCCAGGTGTATATAGGGCTGTATGCTTCTTATCACTAAGCAACATCACTTCAGACCCAATAAGCAAACACCAAGGTTGAAGTGAACAAACTCAACTATTTGGATATGCTCCAAACAATGTTTCTGAATACAAATTCATGTGAACTTAGAATGGATATGACGGTGACACAAACATAGGACTGACTCATGCAGTTCGGTTGAACTAGTTTTTTTTTTTTCATAAGTAAATACTTTGTTTTAAATATGTAAAGGTGCAAAAACAACTGAAAATGTTGTAGGTAACTGATGACGTGAAGCAAAGCTCTAACTACTGTACAATTCTGTTTAATTTATTGATTTCAGATACAAAGAGAGCTTACATCCGCCCTCATCAAGTCAAAAAACATAGTGAGTAACATTTACGATACACATTACTTTATCAAGCAAGCAAGTGTGCTCTGAGTTTGTCATCAAACAAGGAAAACGACAGATGACCAGCTATGTGTCAGAGTTGTGGAGATAACAACGCTAACATAACATGAATGCCTTGGTGGTAGATGGAAAAGGTTCTGCCTGACCCAATTCCTCTGTGTCCTGTGGTACACCAGACCCTCGGGGGACACACCTGTGGGAGTTCATCAGGGACATTCTACTGAGTCCGGATCGCAACCAAGGCCTCATAAAGTGGGAGGACCGGACAGAAGGAGTCTTCCGCTTCCTGAAGTCAGAGGCAGTGGCACAGTTGTGGGGCAAGAAGAAGAACAATAGCAGCATGACCTATGAGAAGCTGAGCCGTGCAATGAGGTACGCACGGATGCACGCATGAAAGCAGACAGGCAGGCCGGTACACACCCACACACACTCAAATACAAACCCACACACACACAGACAATCTTTGAAAAACTGATCCGTGCAATTCATGTAATGTACACTCTGCCGTGTTTTGGAAGCTTAATAGTTTAGCAAATAAAATGTTTCATAGAAGAGAAATATGTATGAATAAACGTGTGGAAATAAATGTGTTTGATTTTGTCTTCATGGAAGATATTACTACAAGAGAGAGATTCTGGAACGTGTAGATGGACGAAGGCTGGTTTACAAGTTTGGAAAGAATGCACGAGGGTGGAGAGAGTCAGAGAAGTGAAGGACATTTGGACCACAGACAACGTTTTGACCCCCTTCTGAAGACTATTTAAGTGATCGCATTTTATGTATCTACTGTGTCTAACTTTTATATTTTGGCTATTTTACAAATGTTTTTTTTTGTATTTTTGGGAAACTTTACAGGATATGTTTACATCGAATACATTATTACAAATTATATTTGATTTTCACATTTAGATAACCTTTTCTTCAGCAGGCTGTGAAACTCTGCACTGAATTGTTCTTCAGTTTCCTTTTCACATCGAATGGGAATTAGAAAGATTTGAACAAGGAGGACACTCTAATGTATGGATACATTACATTTTTACATATCAAAACCGAGAAGCACGCTTTGGGAATCTGTCTTTCTCCAAACCTGTCTTGGTGTTTTAGTGTCTTTTTCCATATTTTTTATTTGTGTATTTCATTGTTACAAATGGACTTTCACTATAAAATGATGCAATTCTTGTAGGATTTATTTTCTGTTTTGGTCAGACTGCAACTGCAAGCTCAATGACAACTGTCACCAGAGATATGTACGCTAAGCACTCAGATGTAAATAGAAATCTGTTTTCAAAAATAAAGTATTTCTCAGGCTTCAACAAAGACTGTTTTATTTTTCTTCAAAAGCATTGTGAACCTTCCCTTGCAATCTAAACAACTGTATAATGGTCATGCCATGTTTTTGGGGGTATGTTTACAAAAACAAAATAATCATGCAGTCTCATCATCACATGCCCTCACTAAGGCCGGCCCCTTCCACCTGTGTTGTGGCTGCAGATTTCGGCTGGACCTTATCAATACTAATTTGTCAATATTGGCAGAGGTAGCAGAAGCTGTCTCTGAGACATACCTGGACGGAGCCCAAATCGTTATCTAACCATTGCAGTTTTTTCAAGCAGGCTTAAAGACAATAACCGGAGCTGTAGATAGTGCTTGTCATTTTGAAGGTATCTCTGATAGTATGAAATGCCTAAGAGTTAATTGTCTGAGGTGGCAATCATCGTATCACTGCTGGCACCTCAGGGCAGATGATTCAGTTTACTGGAGATAACAGTAGTGTCACTCAATGTCTCTTTTCTTACGCCTGTGTTTGCAGGCAAATTCTCAGCCCAATATCTGCCTCTGCTTTGCCTTCATCATGTTTTTTTTTCCTTTTTTTTTCCATATGTGTAATAGCTCGCCCACACGTTTGGTGTCTTTTTGGACAGCCACATCGTGTCCCCATGGTGTAAAAGGACTTATTAGTATTCATTCACTCTGGCTCACCAATGTCCTTCATATGACAGCCTTGTGACTCCGGGGAAGCCTATGATGGTCAGGCGAGTGTCTTTTCTGAATGTGATGATGTGGAAATGAAGAATCAGGCGGCCAGAAAATGTCTCAATTTCATTTTAACATCAAGGCCTGGACATCAAGGCAATGCATATCAAACTGGCTGTATCTTCAAAATGTGAAATGAAAGCATATGGTCTCAGTTGGCAACTACCCATGGTTATATGAGTTTTCAAGGAGTTTGTCATAACTTTGTAGTCACTTGAGGGCATATGTATCAGCATGGACTACATATACTGTAAGTCTGATACTTGGGGACATAGTTTTGATCTCTGTCTGACATGAAACAGTGATGCAATGCAAATTAAAAACTATCAAACCACAAGGGATGTGTGTATTCATGTTGTATCATCGAGGATGTCCACCCAACATTATTTACTTAATTTCTGTCTCAACTCAGGTATGACTGAAGTTTTTATGTAACACATCTTATTACCAGCCAGATGTATTAAACAGTATTGAAATAAAATGCTTTAAAGACCACTATAAAGAAAAAGAGTAGCAATCTCCATCCAAAGGCAGTCACAACCTCATACAAAAATATTTTTGAAATATTGTTTCTTCATGATACACCAGAAGTTGCTGATAAAAATGCACCAATGCATCTGCATAACGTATGAATACATGTATGTATGTTATCACAGCACAGCGGTAATTTGAAGAAATGAACGATTCTTTCCATCTTATCATATGTACTGATGTGTGACTAAAATCCGGTGTGATTTAGCTCATGTGCATGTTGCTGTTGCTCTCATTCAGATACATAGGGAAATGTGTTAGGATGTGACTCTCAGTGAGATAACGTAACTGTTAAGCAAATGGTCCAGACTGGGATAACCCATGCTGTGCAGAAAAGACATGATGGAGTGGCCAACCACTGTCTGATCAATGCAAAAGAGACAGCAGTGTAACAGAACAGTACTGTACATGCTACAAGCAAACAGCTGCATCCAGTAAGTTGAGGGTACAGAGGCAGATGCAGGACCAAATCTAATCGAGACATGCAAGAGATTCGGTTTGCTGTCCAGTTAATCAGTATTTGCCCATGTCTTACCATCCAGCTCATATGTTAACAAAGAGCACATTCTGTCTTTATACTGTGGTTGCTCAAGTATTGATTGTGCTGGAAAACATTAGCTGGCAAAGTACTTGGCTTACAGTTGTTACAAGTGAAGGTTGGTTGGCAGAGGTACATGCAACCAAACTGGTTGTAATTAATCCGGCAGTGAAGCAGACACCTAAACAAAGGCTCTTCCTTTTCAGACACACACACAGTGTAAACATCACGTGCATACACAATCTCACTACCTTGGGCAATGTCTGGTTTTGAAAATAACAACTAATCATCTATTTGACTCCAGTAAAATAAACCGTATCCTAACTTTCCATAGGCCCCCAACTCTTAGCTACAGTAGCCCATACAGTCCCTGTCCTGTGCCACATATTATCTTGTGTTACATAGAAAAGATTATGTCCCTATTTGAATGAGCTGTGCGCTGAAATTTTATTATTTAAAAGAGGGGCCATTTCTGCAATCAGATATATGCTGGGGGAAGGACAAGGAAGTGATATAAGATAAGCACACGCATAAAGAGAGCCCATGTTGGTCTGTGTCTGTACCACACACATCACAGACACAGGGAATGTTTCTTCAGAGTGCATGCACAATCACTGCTTATCAGAACTTTTTATCACGCTGTACTGGAAGGTGTAACCAATCCAATAGAAATCCAGCTAAGGCTTGTCACACTATGATGGGGCAATAAGCCTAATGCAGCCAAATGTCATGTATACAGAACTGTATTGAAATCCACACTGATTATAGTATACAATCATATACCACCATCAAGGAACAGTCATACTGTTCATCAAATGCATGCACAAGTTGTCTTAAATAAATAAATGAATAAAAACGTCCTTGTTCAAATTTGAGGAATTACACTGATACATTCACATTTTATGCTTGTCATGTAAGCTACACAAAGTACATCCATTTACACTAGGAGATGGAGTATTAGAGCGACATAGGATATTCATTTTAAGATGATAAGCTGTGTCTTCGTATAGTACAACATGTTTAACAGAATTATCAACATTTTGCGATTATGACATCTCTCTCACTAGGTGGCGATAAAGATTGGAAAATGTTTATGATTTACAAACGAAGCACAGACGGAGGGGTCCTTTTAGGACCCAATACAGGCATCTATTTTTTGCCTGTCCGTTTAAGTTAGTTATTGAAATACCATTTGTAGACAGATACATTGATTTGTTACCTATTTTGTAGTTATTTATGTTTAAATGTTTAAAAGCACAACTAATTCAGTTTTAACGGGCTGTACAATTTTGTAGTTAGGTTTCTGGCACTAGATTAGACATTACTCTATTGCGGAGGACGAAATCATGGCGGCCTCCTTACGGCTGGGTCGTCAAGGAATTATATTCGGTTTTAGATTGTCAAAACTTAAAAAATGTTCATGGTCTTCACATTCGTGGCAAGACCACGTCAGGCATATATTTCAGTCCCCATCATTCTTCGGTAAGTGTTGACACCGTAAATGAATGGTTTTACAGCCGCTCAGCTAAACTGTCACTGACTGGCTAGCGAGACGAGCTCACCTCTGTTAACACCTTGAGGATGCTTGCTCAAAACGTTCTTCAAATATTGAGCTATGTTGGTTAGTTTGTGATGTAAATACGTAATACCATGCAATGAACTATCTGAAACCGACCCAGACATGCTACATAGCAAGATATAGTTATGTCCTCCACAAATCGTTGTAATATCGTTGTCAGCTACCGAACGATGTGTTTGTTTATTTGGCAGAAGTGATACGGTCTAGGACTGCTACTACTGTGATACAGTAGGTTCGTTGGTTAGCTGGTTCAGTTACCTTGCATTGCTTATCAATGCCAGGCTTTTCAGTTCAATGTGACTAAATGACAAACGCCACTCATTTATTTTAGTTCACGAATGTAAGCAAGGCCTTGCATGTTAGCTGTTTTGTAATAAATGTTTTGGTCTTTCTTGCAAAAGAGATATTATATCTCATGGAGATACCTTACTATTTGAAAGGCTTAAAAAGCGCTAGCTCACAAAATAGATTATGGACTATGAGTTAGTGCTTCTGAAGTAAAGCTGTTGTCCTGCATCCACCAGGGGGCAGCATCAGACAACAGATTCAAACAGCGGAAGCAAGCCAGAAGTCTCCTTTGATCATTCTTATAAGTTAGCCCACTTCATTAGACTATGTGGATGTGATACATTACATTCTTTTCTGCACGAGTTGCTTTAAACTTGACCCTTTTCACTAAATCAATGATCTTATATTAAGCATCCAACCATCCAAATATTTTTCTTAGACCCGAACTACAAACTACAACAACTACTAATGTCACTATTTCAAGTTGATCACAATGGCTGATTGCTTATGTTGTGCTTGGATGAGTTTGTTGGACCTCGATTCATTCTGACATGTCCGTTTCTGCTGGATGCATGTTTTCTCAATGAAAGGAGAGAGCAGGCATGCACCAGGCCCAGGGCGAGTGGTGAGTCAGCCACTGCGTGACCCAGGAGACATGGTGGGGCCCAAGGCTCCGCTCGTATGCTGCCCTCTCCAGCATGCCATGAAGACCTCCACCTCCACTCTTCAGGGCTCTGACAGTTAGGATTAAGGTCATGGAAACAGCCAGCAAAACGTGCACGGAATCTGGGGTCCAATTTTTCCCTTCGGAAAATAGCACCATGTTGTTCTCAGGCCTTGAGGTTTGCGAATCACGTTACCATGGGCGTTATCAACTGACATTTGAGATCAATTTGCAGTTCTGACCTTATGGTAGACAATGGTGTGGAACCAATGGTGGTAATCAGCAGGATCTGGTCAGTCTGGCGTGTAGGCTACAGAACAGTGGGGATCGAGACAGATATGATTTGAGACAATGCAGAGGGGGGGGGGGGGGGGTCCGGTCTTTCAGATGGGCCAGGGGCCAATGTGGTCAACGCTCCTCTGCTCTTTACCTTTCTCTCGTTGTGTTCTCTCGCTCCCTCTCACACTTTTCACTCCTTGCTTTCTCCCTCTTTCTTTCACTCTGTTTCTGTCTCTTTCTCTCCACTCTATCTATCTGCCTACTCTCTTTCTCTTTCCCTTTCTCTCTCCATTGACCCCCCCATACACACTCAAATACCCACTGGGCCCGCCCTGCCCGTTCAAAGTAAGAGACCCGGGTACATGAATGTAATTTTTAAAGGGCTTGTGGCGAGGCCATCGATGTGCGACGAAGCACTCGTTCGGTCGTCACACATGACGTTGCAGCACTGACTCCCGCATGAGCAGTACCAGCAGCAACATCGAGCACGACCACACAAGGTTCCCTCAGTCCTAACCGCCCAGTGCCGTCATCTCACTTACCAGGCCTAGGCTGAGCCTGTCAGTGTTGCCTGGGGGCTGGAGGCTGGAGGCCTGAACCAGAAGCTCCTTCACATGTTTTTATTTTTCTCCTTTACAATTTCTTTCTCTCTGAAAGCTTTTGGGGAGTCACTCTGTATCTTCTCCATCTCTGAGGGTTTTCGGGTGGTTATAGTCTAGGTGTTGATCTGTGGGCATCTCAAACGCAACGTTATCGATCCCCCCTCCGAGGGGAAATCGTACAATGGGTCCGCGGCAACAGGCCGGTACTAGTACGGTGATGTGCTGATATCCTGTCTGTTGCCGTTCCACCCTCCACTTCCTGTGGCTGCCTGGGTGGAGCCCCATGGAATCTTCAGCTAGCTGGCAAGATGTGTGCTGAGGCATATGACCACACACACACACACACGCCCTCCCAGCCCTCTACACAACACAACTGTATGCACTGTCAGTATGCCTGCTTGAGAAAGGCTGTTATCAGTTAGCATCGCGTCATGATATTCCGTACTTCCCTGTCTCAGCTAAAACACCATCCATGTGAACTCCTGAATGCGCTTGTGGGCTCTCGTCTGATGCTGTTCCCCTGTTTGTCCTCTAGGGGTCGCCCCAGTCAAAGTGCAGATGCCGGCTCTATCCCCGACCATGGAGGAGGGCAACATCGTCAAATGGCTGAAGAAAGAAGGTGAGAGGCCGCAGTCGTGAGTCGACGTGTAGGACGCAACACACTCTACCATCCCATGGACCCTAGCTTAGGTTGTCATACTGATGCTAATGCTAATAGGATCATAATAGTAATCTCCATGCAGTCTGTAATCTCCTATGGCCCCGCAGAGGAAGCATCATGACGAGGAGAATCGGTCAGCACGCAGAAGGCACCCTTTTCTAACCCGCTGTTTGGTGTTTGTGGGGCCCCTTCTCCAGTCGTGCGACCCCCCCCCTTCCCCGTCCGACAGGAGGCATGGAATGCCCGGAGCTCTTTAACCGTCAGCCGTGTGATCACTCGAGGGGAACCACAGATCCTGGCTCGAGCACAGCACCTGATAGCAGCCGCTAGCTAATTGGCTGAGTGAAACACGGCTGCTATCTGTCAGCCCCCCCCCCCCCCCCCCCCCTCCCACCCCCCTCCTCCCTTACATCCGTTCAGCCTTTTATCAAGACAGTCACTCCCATGGGCTGCTGCTAGGCATTTTGTTGCCGTGTGGCTCAGTCATAGGGGGGGGGTGGGGGGGGGGGGTGGTGCCTATAGGGACGGCTGCGTGTATAGGCATGGCTTTAAGACGTTTTCACGGCGTTGGCTGGAACCTGAGGTGGGAGACGTAGACCACACGACGAATAGCCTCGCACCTGGAAGACACGGGGAAGACGCGTTCTCGCCTCGCGTTCTGCAGCGTGCACCGATCGCGCACCGAAACGCCGTCGGTCGGGCGTTCTTGGGGTCGACTTGCGATGGCGTGTGGATGTGAAACATCATTGTCGGTGACGTCTCCGAGTGGAGTGGCCGTGCAGCCTCTCGGGCACCGCGCTGAGTTTGTCATCGCTTTCCTCAAGAGGACCTCGTCCATCTCTCAGCTCTGTCACGAGAGAGAAATATCCACCTCTAACCAAGGCCACATGTCACCTCCGCTTCAATAAACTGGCTTTTAGAAGTAATTTCCCCATTCTCATTGTTTTTCTATGGTGCTTGCACTGTATACAGTGTTTTGAATTGCTCTAGATTAGAGGCAGTTTACAACTGGCCGTTCAGTGGTTCCTCCTGTGCATTTTAGATGACCTGACTCGACTCTGTTTTATCTCAGTGCTCAGCCTAAAGTCAATTCAGTGTAGCAGAGTGGAAAAGGCTAGGGGGTCACCTGTTTAAACTTTAATATTTCACATCACAGCCAACCCCTGGGGTAGTACAGTGTTAAAACCACACACACACAAATCCAATCTAGGTGTCTGCACCAGGCTCTCTGGGGCCACCCAGGTCAATATTCCCTCCCTCCCCCTCTTCTCCTCCCTCCTTCTCCCTCTCCTTCTTTCCTCCCATAACAAGGTAGAGAGGAGTCCTATAGCTCGTGAGCTGAGGAGATGTTTCCCTCTGTGGCTAAGCTGTGTTTGTGCCCGTGGCTAAGCTGTGTTTGTCCAGGCCCGTGCCCTGTGTTTGTCCAGGCCCGTGCCCTGTGTTTGTCCAGGCCCGTGCCCTGTGTTTGTCCAGGCCCGTACCCTGTGTTGTGTCCAGGCCCGTGCCCTGTGTTTGTCCAGGCCCGTGCCCTGTGTTTGTCCAGGCCCGTGCCCTGTGTTTGTCCAGGCTCGTGCCCTGTGTTTGTCCAGGCCCGTGCCCTGTGTTTGTCTAGGCCTGTGCCCTGTGTTTGTCTAGGCCTGTGCCCCTTCCTCCATGTTTTGAAGCAGACCGCTGACCACTCCTCCCCCCCAGCCTACTTCTCTGCTGCACATCCGGTCAGCGTGGCTCCAGACCCCGCCCTCGTCGAGGCGTCTTCCTTCTCCTCTTCCTCTTCAATCCATGCTCTCCCAATCCACTTTTTTTTTCCTCTTTTATCTCAGCAGATTCAATCATATCTTTCCTCTCCTCTGCACAGGAATCTGATTAGAGTTTCAGTTCAAGAGTCTGTTGGGAAATGTGGACTGACTCTTTTAATCTCTCATGGAGAAGGTTTCCTGCCACCTCCCTGCTGTGGGTGTCCGTAGTCGTGGATCTGAACACCGCTCACTGTCTCTCTCTCTCTCTCTCTCTCTCTCTCTCTCTCTCTCTCTCTCTCTCTCTCTCTCTCTCTCTCTCTCTCTGTCTCTCTGTCTCTCTGTCTCTCTGTCTCTCTGTCTCTCTGTCTCTCTGTCTCTCTGTCTCAATGTCTATCTCTGTCTATTTCACTGTCTCTGTCTCTCTCTCTGTTTCACTGTCTCTCTCTCCCAAGGTGACATGTCGCAGCAGAACGTAGGATAGTGGACAGTAATTGCAGTTACTTTGCATTGCTAAGCAGAGGATTATGTATTCCTCTCCTTCCCCACTACAGGACGCAGGGAGGTAAGGGGGATGTGGAGGGATGAAGCGTAGCCGTCTCACATCCCAGGCTCTGGTGTCATTACTGGCTTCAGACGATATCGATGGGGTTCTTTTTATTTTTAGATTTTCCTCTTATCTTTGTCCTGTTTCTGCCAGCCTACCTCCTGTGTGTTGGCTGGAAGGGGCAGGCTGGTGGGAGAGGCGTGGATGGAAGCCGCCTTGTTTAGATCAGCGTACTGTCTGCTTGGATCATTCGACTTCCCCCCTGGCCAAACCAACGTTGGTATCGAACAAAGTGCGCCGAGCTGTAGTTTATATGGGGGCTGTAATGATGGGAGCTGTCCATAGTTATACAGGCTTTAATGATGCAAGCTGTCCATAGTTTATGGAGGGGGCTGCAACCATGTGACCAGCTCATGCAGAATTCATAGGGAGGGAACTTGACTCACTGCCTCAGGCCTGGTTACAATGTAGTATGAAAATATTAAAGGATTTCTCTTTCCCTCCAACCCTTCCCCCCCCCCCCCCCCCCCCTCTCCAGGTGAGCCGGTGGCTGCCGGCGATGCTCTGTGTGAGATTGAGACCGACAAGGCTGTGGTTACCATGGAGTCCAGCGACGACGGTGTTTTGGCCAAGATATTGGTAATCGATCACACGCATACTGTGCAGACACACGCGCACACGCACAAATAGAATACCAGATGGCTGTACCAGCTGATATACTCTCGGGCGGGAAGACAGGCGAGCAAATGGATCTTTCTCTGTCAGGGAAGTGTTGCGTGTGTGTGTGTGTTTGGGGGGGGGTTCTATCTATCTCTAATTGGCTGTACTTGTCAAACCTGGTGTACGACCACAGAGTGGCAGAACATTATTGACAATCTCTGTCCAGTGACAACTTGCTCTCCCGTTCTCTCTCTCTCTCTCTCTCTCTCTCTCTCTCTCTCTCTCTCTCTCTCTCTCCTTCGCGTCGCTCCTCTCCTCCATCTGCCTGTTTGATGTGTGAATATCTGCCAGCCTGCCAGAGATGGCCAGTTCACTTGTCTTTCATCAGCCCCGCTGCACACGCCTGCACGCCAGAACAGAGGGATGAAAGGCGTCGGTCTCATCTCCCGTCAGATCGACGTGCCTCTTTAAATAAGTCAGGTTGGGAGGACCACCCCTTCAACTGGCCCAATCACAGGAGGCTGCAGTCCTTCCTCTTGATCAGTGCACCTGGAACAGTTCGTTTAGACAGATTATCTGCAAGGAAATATCTTCTAGTCTGGTATTTCATCATATTGATTCAGGGAGTCAGGTGGCTGAGCGGTTAGGGAGTCGGGCTAGTATTCTGAAGTTGCCAGTTTGATTCCCGGCCGTGTCAAATGACGTTGTGTCCTTGGGCAAGGCAGTTCACCCTACTTGCCTCGGGGAATGTCCCTGTACTTACTGTAAGTCGCTCTGGATAAGAGTGTCTGCTAAATGACTAAATGTAAATATTGGGTTGTGAGCTCACCCTGATATGAAAAAGAGGCAGTGTTGAGGGTTGTAGTCATGATATTCCAGTGATACCATGACTGCTTTTCCCTGTGTGCGATTGGGCAGGCTGTGTGTTGCTGTGGAAGAGGTCAGATCATCCCTGTTGTCTGACAGAGTGAGCTGATAGTGCTAGGCAGGCGCGACACACACACACACACACACCCTGGTCTGTGTCACACCTGGTGCCCCGGATCCTCCGCTGTGCGTCCATTCATCCGGGCAGAGAGACTTAGAGGCAAGTCCAGTAATGTGATGGTGCTTGCGTGTGTGTGTGTGTGTGTGTGTGTGTTTGCTCATACTCAGTTGAGGGTGCACTGGAGACACAGGTTCAGGTGTTGTGTTTGTGTAGCATAAAGACCCGATACAGCTCCGCTCTACTCTACCAGATGAACATTGCACTCGACTCAAATGGCCACTTGTGTGCATAAATAGCACACAGTCACACACCCCCTCACACACACACACATACACACACCAACACTCAAACTAAAAAGGGCTCTGGTTACAATCCAAGCAAGCCTTGTTTCACAATTATACAGTAACCCGTATACATTTTCCCTCTGACCCTATTTCTATGTTCTTTTTTCCCCCTCTACCTCTCTTTCTCTCTCTCTCTCTCTCTCTCTCTCTCTCTCTCTCTCTCTCACACACACACACACAGACACAGACTCTCTCACCCTCTCCTTCCCCTTTTCCCCACCCTTAACGCCCTTCCATTCCGCTGCCATGGCGATGAGGTAGTTTCCATGGCAACCACCCAGGAGTTGGGGGTAGGGGTTTAAGAGCTTGAGCTGGAAGAGAACACAGAATTAGATAAGCCCCACCCCACCCCCCACCAGTACCCCCAAACAACACCCAGGATACAATATGCTGTGTGTGTGTGTGTCTGTCTATGTGTACATATAAACATATGTGTGTATATGTACATGTATATTTAGGAGGGCTGTGTTTGTGCCCCTTTGTGCACTGGGTCACCTCCTAAATGAGCTGTCAGGGCTGTTGTCGTTCCTCTCTGGGAGCACCTCGTAGCCCTCTCCACCAGCAGCTTGTTCTGAAGCCCACGCCGGTGGGAGTTGGGAAGAGGGCCCAGAGCAGACTGGCAGCCAACAGGGCTCAGGAGTTCCTAATGAGGGTCAACCCTGACCTCCTTCACAGCTCCCGAGGGGGGGCGGGGGGAGGGGGGGGGGGTTCTGCTGCTGGGTCTTACTGGTGCAGGGGGGGGATGGGAACCTGCCCCATAACCCCCCCTCCTCCACACACCACACACACACACCACACACCCAGCCCCTCCTACACCTCCACCCTACCCTCCATCCTCTCACTGGGGCTGGGGGTTGGTAACCTGCCTCCTAAACGCCCGTATGAATCCATCCCTACCCTCCGTCCTGACCTGAGGGCTTCAATCAGGAGACCTGTCCCGGGTGCAGTTAATCACTCTATAACACACACGCGTGTGCGCTGGGTCGATCTGGCCAACATAGATCTCCCCCCCCCCTCCCAGGTCGGTGGCTGAGCAGATGACCTATTGGAAGCGAGGAGGGAGAGATGAAGAGGGTTGATGGATACGCACGTTTGACAGCCGGAGGGCGGGCATTTCTCGAAGTGCAGTGAACGATGTGTGTGACGATGTCTGGGAGGAATTGACGAAGGGTTGTATAAAGATGTCTAACATGGCCCAATGTGCTTATCGTCCAAACCAGTTACCCATCCATCACCCCCCCTGCCTGCTCCCATCGCCCCACACGTTCTCACACACCCTGGCTAGTTCTCACGGCTTCCTTCCCCACTGTTTTCCCTTCGGAGGGAGCGCGGAATGAATATAGATGCTGTCGAAAAGCGCATTAGCCATCGATAATTATACACCGACGTAAGACCCTAATCATGTTTGTTTTTGGAAGGAATGGCGGACTTGGACTAAACACCTAACTGTCCCTGGGAGGGAGTGTTGTCTTCAAACAGTTGCTGGGTTTCTCCGTGTGTGTGTGTGCGTGTGCCTGGTCCCTGTCGTTGAGTCTCATTAAAAGTGACATGGGGAGGCCGTGACAGTGGCCGGATTCTCGTAGGGTCACTCCTCGCTCTGATCAATCCAGATCAGTCTTATCTCGCTCTCGTTTTTTTTATTCATGTACCTTTTCCCCTTCTCTCTCCTCAGTCTCTCTCTGTTGCTGTTCCCTCACTACCTCTTCTTCTGCTCCTTTTCTCTCTCTCACTCTCTCTCTCTCTTTTTCTATCTTTCTCTCTCTCTCTCTTTCTTTCTCTCTCTCTCTCTTTCTGTCTGCCTCTCTCTCTCTGTCTGCCTCTCTCTCTCTGTCTGCCTCTATGTTCAATATCCCCCAGCCTTTCTTTTCCTCTGTTCAGCTTCCAGTTCCCCAGCTTCTCTGTTTCAGACACATGCAACCAAGGGGAACTATGGGCCAGTATTAAGGCCACCCAAAACTATTAATGCACAGTGCACACACAGTTTTTCCCGCCCCGCCTGTAATGAAAATCGAAGATGGTAAAGTTTTATTGTAGTTTCTGTTTTACAAGTTTGAACCGTGTCTTCGCTTGTCTGTACTCTGTTAGCCAGGTACACACACACACACACACACACACACACAGCTGCTAGCTGTCTCCAGCTTTATGTGTCCCCCTTTTTTTGTGTCCCAAAGATTGTAGAGGAACAGTATGTGCACTGTCCCTCAAACACCAACATCCAGGTCTCCCACTGTGTGCATGTGGGTTTCGTGCGTATCCACAGTAAACCCATATGGTTGTGTACCATCTGGGGTTTTGTTGCAGAGATGTGTTCAGGGCTATTAATACCTCTGTTCAGAGGACTTTGTGCCAGACATGTCATTGGTTTCATGCTGATGTCCTCCTGTGATGGCTGTTTAAGCTGGAATTCCCAGGTTAAATAGCTGGTTTAGCAAAATATCTTTTAAAGTGTGGTTGAATCTTTGACATTTGCCGACCGCATTGAACTGTACAGTTTGTATATCATAGCACAGGTAGATTGTTTTCTAGCATACCTTTCTTAATGTTGCGATTAAGGATTGAGACCTATTTAAGGGGTTAACTGCTGGAGGCAATATCATAAAATGGTTGTTTTGTTGCGTTGATACTGAAGCAGAGCTTCAGCACTGGAGGCACTTTCAGATCTCTCTAGAATCATCTGTCTCATTGAGGAAGCAGACCAAATCAAAGGCTGTTACTGATGGCTAGAACTCTCACTCTGGCTCTCATTAGACTCGTCTGCCTGGCAACACATAAAAACCCAGATTCAATCACAAATATCGCCCCTCCTCCTTCTCTTTGTCTTCTCTTCCCTCCTCCTCCCCCTCTTTCAGCGATCGATACTGTATATTTTCCACACCCTCCTAACAAAGCGGGCCTTCTCTCGGCCTGTCGGGGCGAATTGAGCGTTTCGGCGGTCTCTTGTGTGCGTATCCTGGTCGATGGAGGGTGTTCTGCCAGGGGGTGGGTTCTGAAGAGCTGTGTGAACCTGCATCCACACAGTCCGATAGGCTGAGACTTGGACCCGCCTCATTACCACCTGGTGCTTCCGGAACCTTCTTCCACCGGCTGACCGGCCCTGGAATCCCAGAGTGGACCCTTTATAATGCGTCGAACCGTTCTCAGTCTCTGCCTGCAGTCACCTGGGCCTCTCTCTATCACTTTCATCCAGCAAGGACCGGACTACTATTGTAATCCCTGAGAGAAGGGGAAAAAAAATAATACCTGAGATGAGAAAAATGGAGCCAGACGATGGCAGTGTTGAGCCCCGTACGTACACGCGTGTGCTATTGTTGTTGTTGTTGTCGTGTACCGTGTGTCTGATGGAGACGTCCATGCATCAGGAAAAAGAACATCTGTTAGGACGACAGAAAACACAAAGAATGGTCGGTGAGTGGGACGGGGGACGGGGGGAACCGATGCAGCGGCATTCCGCCCAGAGCTGCAGGTTTCTTGCGAGAGCCTTATTAAAGCGGCAGCTTCCTATTCACATCCCGGACCTTTTAATTGGTGTTTACGAAGATTCTGTTGGTGGGCTAGGAATGTCCCTGTGCTTGGTCGCCCCTCTCTCTCTCCCCCCCCCGACACCCCACGGGGCTGGATTGTGAAGCAATGTTGTTCTCTTCCAAATGAATGGGAAATCATTAACGCTCCGCTGTCTGTGTCTCTGCCAAGCCCCCTCACCAAGGAGGGCTTTGCATATTTCGGTTGTATTGGAGGCGGATCATGCGTTTGCTTGAAAATAAAAGACATTTGTACACCGTCTGTAGGTTTGGTGAATCTGGGATTGTTCGGGGAGAAGTGAGTGTCGTGAAGCAATTGAGATTTGAGTCAAGTTACGACAGCTTGAGACTTGCCATCATTCCTATCCCGAGATGGAAATATACAGCAATCCATCCTCAGATGTTCTGATGCCGTGCTTTCACTAAGCCACTTCACCGCCCACTCTGAGGATTGTGGAACGCACACGGACGGAGAGCCGGCTAAATGATTTACTTCAAGGTGTCAGTGTGACATCAAAATGCGCTAAACTTGAGGGGATATGTAGGGCACTTCTACACCTGGAAATATAAACGGTATGCGTGGTCAAACAATCTACCCATTGAGCATACAGACTCATGCATAACCCAGTCGCTCATCTTTTAGCCTTATATATCCCTGAGCTTCCAATATATCGAAGTGACACAGGCTACTGAACCTGTGGGAATCTGTGTTACCCTATTATAGTTCACATAACATGGTCGGCGTTTGATATTATCAAGGGTCACCTGTACGATTGAGTCAGACTAATCTGACCCGTCCTTTGACCTGATGTAAACCTGCCAGGGTAACCATGGTCACCAGGGGTTAGCGGTCACGGCCGAGCCCGCCTCCCACTATCCTCCTGGTGACGTCCGTCCCCCCTCATCAATCTGCAGTAGATGGAGTCGCAACTGACGTCCATCACTGGGCCTCGCTCCCTTCTCCCCCTCTACAGCTCTATTCTCTGAGAAGGCACAGGCCACGCCTCCTCTGCTGTGTGTGTGTGTGTGTCACAGTAGGTAGCAGCATACTCCCACCCTCAGGGCTCACTCTACCTGGCCGAGGGAGGAGGGGAATGGGGGAGGGGGGAGCTTCCATGGAAATTTCCAGAAGTCCCGATTTTGTTGCGCTGCTGACGTCATCTCTCGCCTCCCACCGAGCCATGTTGAGCCATGTTTCAGTGTTGTGTGCGTGCCCCCACCACCCCCCCCTCACTTCCAAAAACAGATTTCTTTAGCCTAGTGCCAATTGAGCTGCCACACTTCATGAATCTCCCCTCTCCTCTTTGTGGGCTAGATGGAGGGCCCTGGTGTAGGGGGTGGGGTCCAGGCCAGAGGGGCTGTTCTGGCTTGCTGGGAGCACAGGTGTTCATTTCGTCGACCACTGTTCCTTCTGGTTAGCTGGAGCCCATGGGTTCATTGGAATGGCGTGGCTGTTGAGTGGGCACAGGGGGAGGTGTGTTTGTGTGTGAGTGTGGGGGGGGGGAGGGGGGAGGGAGGGATTGCACAGGACTATAAACCATCCCCTACACATTGGTATATATCCAGTCATTATGATGTGTGTTCTGTAACGTGGCACGTGTGCGTTTTTACTGTATGTAAAACAGAGGTACAACCAGTTTTTAGGACGACTCGAGTATGTCGCGTCGTCGTGATCCGCCGTGTTCAAAACAGACTTCTTCCTCCTTGGCAGGAGTTCTGTTGTTTATCTTTCCCTCAGCCGGCCATCTCCCCAAGCAGAGTTGTGCCCTTAACAGCAACGACAGCTCAATAATGGATAGCTTTTTGGAAAACATTGCAAAGTGCCGAAACCCCGCCTTATCTTTTTGTGCCTGGCCTTTCATGTAGAACTGATCAATATTGACCCCGGGAAAACACCTAGGAAGGGGGAGGGAACACTGTCTGTTCTTGTCAGGAGAACGAGGAAGAGAACGGATGGGCCAGGGGAGGAGCGGTAAAGTCAGCCTCTTCCTCATCTTTTAGAGGCGGTTGGCCTCGTTTCCGCGTGTCAGCTGGATGTCACCGTTCACTCCGGTTCCCAGCAGCCTCCCCTGGGCACCGCTTCATAGTTTAATAGAGCATGAGTCTGTGTAAATGTACCTGCTGTAGGTGTGGCTGCACGTCTCTGACTGGGCCTGCTCTACACGAGCACCGGGGCCAGACTGGACGGTGGCAGAAGGGGCATCTCATCTGATATGACAATTTAGGACATATGGTCAAGGTGTCAGGTGGCTGAGCGGTCAGGGAATCGGGCTAGTGATCTGAAGGTTGCCAGTTCGATTCCCGGTCGTGCCAAATGACTTTGCGTCCTTGGGCAAGGCACTTCACCCTACTTGCCTCGGGGGGAATGTCCCTGTACTTTCTGTGAGTCGCTCTAGTGTCTGCCAGATGACTAAATGTAAATTCTTCTTGATATGTTTAAACTCACAAGAGACAACTGTACTAACTGGGGTGACTGTATTCTCTCGTGTGTGTGTGCGCGCAGATGGAGGAGGGGAGCCGCAGCGTGCCCCTGGGCACTCTCATAGCCCTGATGGTGGAGGAGGGGGAGGACTGGAAGCAGGTGGACATCCCCCCCCCGCAGGCAGCCGCCCCCGCGCCCCCCCCCGCCCCGGTGGAGGCGGCCCCCGCCGCTCCGCCCCCCCCTCCTCCTGCCAAACCAGCCGCCACAGGACCGTGAGTACCGCCGCCTTTCCTCACCTCCTCATTCCCCTCCCCCCTCTCCTTCTCGGTCGGTCCCGTTCCACGACGCTCAACCCCGGAGCTTTTGGTACGTGGTTTAACAGCAACGGACCTCCACTGTTCCCTGCCCTCATGTGGTTCCACCTGCCCAGTCAGCATATTCCACATCGGCACAACATCCGCCCCACGACTATTGACACCATCAACACTCCTCTGGAGCAGAGGGGCAGGTCATAGTTGATTTGTAAACACGTTTCTTCTTTTTGATCATATTTTTTTTTTTTGGGGGGGGGGGGGTTTTGCTGAGAGTCCAATCCATGTTCCATGATCTGTCCTCCAGGCCGGCCTGGACAGTGTCAGGGGTGGGAGGTCGTGAGCCGTCATGCTCATGCTGGGTGGCTATTAAACCCGACAGGGAACTGACACCTAAAAGCCACTCTACCCCTTTAAGTGTCTGTTCATTTGACTAGCGGCACTCATTATCTTGTCGTTCGAAATTGGAGCGGGGGGGGAAAGGCATCGTGGGTTCCTAGGGAAGGGGACAGACATGGGGTGGGCGTGGATGCCTGAGGGCTGTTAAGACTCGTCTTTTCGATCACCGACCAGCTTGCTGTGTGGATGGCATTTGGGCTGTCCTGCTGCTTGCTAGTCATCTTTACCTAAGGTTAGGTCTCACATGAATGCTAGACCGGGCCTGCATGATAGGGTTGGGCTCTGTTTGAATTTGCTTTGAGGTACAGGAGACTTTCTTTGTTGATGGTTGTGTGTAACTCCCTCCCTCCCTCTGTGCAGGTTGCGTTTGAGTCCAGCAGCAAGGCACATCCTGGACACGCATGGCCTGGACCCCCTGTTGGCCACACGCACCGGGCCCAGGGGCCTCGTCACCAAGGAGTGAGTAGGGAGCGGGCAAGGATGGAGGAGGGGAGGGAACAAGGCAAGAGGCCTAGGAAATGGCAGTTTTGGGGGAGCAGGCAGAGGTGAAGGGGGGGCGGGGGGGGGGGGGGACTGACATGAATGAAAGAAGAGGAGAGAGTCAGTTAGTGAGGCAATGGCGGGAGTGGGTGAGAGACAGGCAGAGAGAGAGAGGGAGGAGACCAAGGAATGATGGAGAGATACCAGGTGATTTAACCCTGTTATGTAGGTGTTGTCACACCGGAGAAAGAAACTGTTACGCAATGCAACCTCGCTCACCCACACCCACAGGCACACACACCCACCCACTCTCAGTAGCTGTCACCCGGGGCCTGACGGACCACTCTCGTTATCCACCTCACACCCTGCTGGGGAATCTCATTAAGCCACAGCTGTCACCATGGAAACCCAGTCTCCAGGACAGACCGCTGGTCATGGAAACTGAGCTGTGTGTGTGTGTGTGTGTGTGGTGTGTGGCTGTGTGTGTGGGTAGATTTCAGTGATGATAACACTGAAAAAGTGTGCTTATTTGTTTATGATTTTTCTGTGTAATCCAGCAGGGTCTCGTTAATTGGCGGTACAGTACCTAAAATTAGTTTTAGACCCAGATGTATGCTTACTCTCAGAATACATACCTTTTTAGTGATCCACCCAGAACTCTACTGGATCAGCATAACTTCAGTAAGGATAATGAGTTGCCAGCTGGGGATCTGAGAGAACTAGCATCTTGCTATACATTCTCTGAAAGTTAGCATTCTTCCTCACCATAAAGGCAATACGTTCTCTGAAAGTTAGCATTCTTCCTCACCATAAAGGCAATACGTTCTCTGAATGTTAGCATTCCTCCTCACCATAGCCACCAACCCTTGTTAAAGCCATATGTTCTCTGGAAGTTCGCATTCCTCCTCACCATCATCGCCATACATTCTCTGAAGGTTAGCTTTCCTCCTCCCCTACAGAGGCCCCAGGCCTGCCATACGTCCTCCTCCCCTACAGAGGCCCCCGGCCTGCCATACGTCCTCCTCCCCTACAGAGGCCCCAGGCCTGCCATACGTCCTCCTCCCCTACAGAGGCCCCAGGCCTGCCATACGTCCTCCTCCCCTACAGAGGCCCCAGGCCTGCCATACGTCCTCCTCCCCTACAGAGGCCCCAGGCCTGCCATACAACGTCCTGCATCCTTTGTCCTGCGGTGCATCAGATAAGGCTGCGAGCCGGGAAGTGCCGCCCCTCCCTGTCTGCCCGGCCTGCCCCCGAGTGGCATCAGGCGAGGGCACGAACAACACAGGCTCCTGGTGCCACCCGGGCATGAGATCATGGCGGGGCTACGGAAGAAAAGAGACGGAAAAACAACCCAGACGCACGTGCACACACACCCAAACAGGGGACAGAGTGAAAGAGTGAAACAAAGTCAGGAACAGCTGATCAGTCAGAGCCATGAGAGAGCCCATGGGTCGGAGAAGGGAAAGGGACGGACCAGGCCTGGAGGGCTCGTGTGTGCAGATGGTTTTGGGGTTGGAGGCACCGCCCAGGCCTCTGCCACTGGCACACCTAGCTCGGTGAATAACCCTGGTATCTGTGAGTGGGTAGAGAGCGGCCAAGCCACACAGGCCCTTCCTGTCGAAAAGGCCTGGGGCTGCACACTGTGGTAAGAAGTGTTCTTACAGGTTCATTATCTACTAGTTATGGGAACAGATGAGTCCAACCCCAAAAAAACGTTTAAAAAAAACAAAGGGGTCATAAAACAAAATGTTGTCATGTTTTCATAGTGAATGTGTTTGTGGTTTAGGTAGTAGAAATACATTTACATTTAGCAGACGCTCTTATCCAGAGCCACTTACAGTAAGTACAGGGACATTCCCCCCGAGGCAAGTAGGGTAAAGTGCCTTGCCCAAGGACACAACGTCATTTGGCTCGGCGGGGAATCGATCTGGCAACCTTCTGATTACTAGCCCAACTCCCTCACCGCTCAGTCATCTGACCCCCAGAAATCCCAGATAAATCTGGGATTTCATTAAAACAACCCAGGAAAGCTTCCATCAGAGTAAATCTGCCTATTTAGGTCTGATTTAAGGAGCCTGCCTCCCTATCCTGGGTTTGGTTTGAACTTTACAGTTGTTTGCTCCATGATTCAAATAAACCTGCTGGGAATTATGACACTGGGCGACACGGCCCAAGGATGGGTTGCTAGGCGACTATTCCTGTTGTCTCAGCCACCTGATTTTACAGTGAACAGGTGTTCTGCAGGGAGTGTGGCGACGGACATGGTATCCGGTTGCTAGGCCTTGCATCCTCCACATCTGTCTGTGGATGTGCTGAGATGCGGGTGCCAGTGGTTCAGAGGAACGCTAGAAGGAAGCTCGGTGCGGCGAACTGGGGCTTGTCCGTGCAGTGTCTTGTCCTTGATGAACTCGGGTAACCCAGTCAGAACAATGACAGCTGTGTGACTGGTCTCCTCAGTGCAGCGCACACGGGAAACTCTAGACCCGTAAGAAGACGAGATGGAGCATTCCATAAACACGATTCCCTTAGCCACATCTAGGATTCATTCAATATTTCCTCTTGTTCAATCGGGTCTGTGAATGAAGGTCTAGCCAACGAGTCATTTGTTTGTTTATTCCGTTTTGAAAGTGATTGTCAGCTAGTTGGATCAGGATCAGATCATGGACTTGATGTTCAGTACAACCTGTACTGCCTGCCGCCCCAGAGGCTAGTGTGTGCGGGTGTTTAAGACCGTGACTCCATCTTCAAAAGTTTGCAAAAGTCGATCCTGTCCAGCCAAGGTCCTATACACTGGGAGTCGTGGTGTGGAGGAGGGATACTAGAACGTTACATTAGATTAGCGTGAGCCAAACCTGCCTCTGAGGGACATGGGTCCAAGCTAGGCAGACTGGGGGTATCCAATGGGGGTTGTTCTACTCAGTTCCATCCCCTCTGGTGAGTTTCAGAAATGGCAGTTTCCCGGTACATGATTTCACTGGTACAAGGATGTTTTTTTTTGTTTGCCGGCTTCCCCCTTCCTCACAACACAGCTCAATTCTGAGCCTATTCCTCCCTCTTTGTCTTCCTTCCGTGTGATTTCTCTTTTCATCTCTCTCTCTCTGTGGTGTCACTCTCAGTCTGAAGAAACCTCCCTCTCACTCTCTCCCAACCCCATTGTTCTCAGCCATTAAATATGTGTGGACATGTCGGAAATCCCCTACCTACACTTAGACACACACACACAAACTAGTATAGTCGAATAATTAGAGGGATGGTGCCAAGTGCAGACAGGCATAAAGTAAAAAGGGGCTGGCTCCTCTACTATAGTTGACCTACAGGACGGAACACGTCCCCCATCCTTGTACCAGTGAAATCATGTACCGGGAAACTCAGGGAAATCGTCTACCGTGCCATAGAAATGACGTGCTAGGTGAAATCAGAATACCAAGGATATAGTGTTCCAGTGAAATCATCATACCAAGGAAACGATGTACCAGGTGAAGAGTGGTGAGATGGTGCATCTAATACCTGACCAACCTGCCCCACCACCACCACTCCCCCTGAAAGGGTTAGACAGACCCGAAACCAACCTTTTCTGTCCGTCTCTTCTTTTCACTCTCACTTATTTGCATTACCCACATGACACCCCATCTTCTTCTGCGGTTTCTCGGTCAATGGGATTTTGTCTTATGAGGTATGAGGTTGTGGCATGATGCTTCAACTTTAGGCAGAGAGGGGTGGAGCAGCAACATCTCTCGAGGCAGGCATGCCATGGCTGCTTGGGCTGAGTCACAGACTTTGAAGATGCCATGTCAAAGTGCCAGGTGGCCGACCAAACTGTTTATTTACGACTGATAGACAGTTGTAAATAAAGAGCAAAAGCGAAAGATGGTTAAAGCGGTGGTTTTGTTTGTGCTCTGCCGTGCGAGCTTTATCGGTGGATGATGATCTGATGAGATCAGATGTTGACGCCGTTATTAATGAATGTCTCTCGATCTCGCTCTCTCTCTGCGTCTCCTGACTTGTCGTGGCCCAGCCCAGCCCAGCGTTCACGCTCTGTTTCCCAGATGTGGGCGCAAACGTGGGATGAATTATGCGACACCTGATACTGGCTCCTGGGGGCGGGGGGGGGGCGGGGGGGCTTCCTGTTTGGGTCTGATCAGGGAGCGCTTCTCCCAGTGGTGCTACGCTGCCCACCTTGGAGAGAACGACCTCGAGTTACCTCCCCCCCTCGGTCTCTGTCTTTCGGTCTATCACTCTCTCTATACGCGCGTGTGTGTGTGTGTGTGTGTGCGTGTCACTCCTCATTCACAGTGGGCTCACAGAGCAGCCTGCTTCCAGCCCCGGGCCCACCCAGGTGCCTCCCTGTGACCCCCAGGCAGGCACCCCTCCTGTCCAGACTAAATATCTCGACTCTCTCCGGCCAGCAGACGCTCTGTGACCGGAGAGTTTCCATCTCCAAAGCTTTCCCCTCGTCACCGGACACAGTGACAGTGGCCTATTTGCTCGTGTAAATGTTTATGAGAGCGAGCATTAGATGAGCTCCCAGCTTGTGTTTTGGTACTCTTCGCCACCTTGTTTCTCCTCCACTTGTTTACATTCCCCAAGACCCCGGGCCTGGGTCGTGGACTGTTTATTTTCGCGTATGTTGGTCTGAGGGGATGTCACCTGCATTAGGGCTCGAGGTATATATTTGGGGGGTTGTTTTTGATTCCGCTACCCCCCCCCCCCCTCCCCCAGAGCAAGGCACCTATCAATGGGCCCAGTCACAGTCCGGAGCCCACGGCTTCATGTTTACTCCGGAAGAGAGTACCGCATGTGTGCTCACCTCAGGCTCACGTGGGCCCGGCTGAAAGGACGTCTCCACACTGGCCTTTCTGTACCTGCTGTCAAGCACTGAGAGAGAGCGAGAGAGAGAGAGAGAGAGAGGTAGGGGGAGGAGGAGAGAGGAAGGGAAGGGGGGAAAGGGAAGGGGGGGGGAGAGAGTGAGAGAGAGAGCTACTTAGAAAAGGGGTGGAGAGAGAGAGATGGAGAAAGAGTGGGAGAGTTGAAGAAAGGGAGGGAGGGGGGTCATTTGCATTGTGTGGAAGTGGTCATGTACTTGCTGAGACTCTGTCAAGTACAGAAATCGTGGGAGTGGCCCAGTATTAAGTATGTTGAAAGACTTCAAAGGCACAATCCCAGCTTTCAGGCCCTCCCTCCTTGAGTCATAGTGCACATTAGTCTGGTCTTGTCAGGTATCTCGACTTCAGTGTGCTGAGATTGAAAGAAGCCGGATGTTCACATGTCAAGGTGGGGTCATGGCTGACGTCAGTGTACTTATATACGTAAATGAACTCTGACCAGCTAATCCAATCCTGTGTTCTCCAACAATGTTCTCCCATTAAATTGGCCTGCATTCTGCTAATGGTTTGTCTGTTCTTTCCCTTTACCTGCCCTCATCTCCTTCTGCGTTTTGCGTTGTGTTTTACAGAGATGCCCTGAATCTTCTGAAGAAGTACCCTGACGCTAAAGCAGCTCCCCCCATGGCTGCCCCCGCCCCAGCCTTGACCCCAGCAGCCCCAGCAGCCCCTAGGCCTGCCGCCCCGCCCGCGCCCACCCCTCCACCCCCTGGAAGCAGGCCCATGTACCCTCCTCTTTCCATACCAGGGAAGCCTGGAGCACCGGTGAGAACACACACTATACACACTACTCACACACTCTACACACACTAGACACACAGTCTGTTTCTTCAGGAGAGAGGATGAGATGATACGTCTCCTCTGGTGCCTCAGCGACACCCAGTCCATCATCCTGGAAGAGAGGGTGTCAGGGCCCGGGTTAGAGATGGGCGGCCTCACGGGGGCTGGAAGGAGGTGGGCCGGAAGGAGGTGGGCCGGAAGGAGGTGGGCTGGAAGGAGGTGGGCCGGAAGGAGGTGGGCCGGAAGGAGGTGGGCCGGAAGGAGGTGGCCTGGAAGGAGGTGGGCTGGAAGTGGTGGCCTGGAAGGAGGTGGGCTGGAAGGAGGTGGGCTGGAAGGAGGTGGCCTGGAAGGAGGTGGGCCGGAAGGAGGTGGGCCGGAAGGAGGTGGGCTGGAAGGAGACGGACGGACGCGAGGACTTCTTCAAGGTCGTGACTCGGCGTGCCCACAACTATCTCTGGGTGTCTGGGTGTGGCACTCTAATGTTCACTCATGAACCATCAGGACAGTCAGGACTGGAATCTACACCTCCCAAAGCTTGTTCACGTTGTCGTCCTGTCATTCCATCCTTTTTAAGACGCATAGTGAATTGTTTTGTGTTCTAAAGAGCGATGAGTTATTTGGCTGTTCCTGTTTATGTTGTGATTTGGGGATTTGGACCTGATCCGTATCACTGGTTGCACAATGGCTTGTCTCCATGCCCCTATGCTCACACGTGAAAAGAACATAAGGGGCCCATCACACCCTCCCAGGCATGCAGCCTGGAGATACTGGAGATGGGTCCTGTCGGCTGGAAAGAGGGGAGATGCAGACAGATAGAGGAGCAGCCACGCATGAGAGACGGAGAGATGGGGAAACGGATGGAGAGAGGGGGCGAGAGATTTTGGGGTGGGGCGGACGACGGGGCTGGAGAGTGGGGGAGAGAGGGAGAGAGAGATACATAGAGCGAGAAAGAGAAGGGGAAGGAGAGACAGGGGTGGGTAGAAATACAGCGAGTGAGTCAAAGACAGAGACCGAGGTAGGCGTACATGTGGAGGAGAGGGTGAAGGACGACCGCTGATGCCTCGATGGGTCTCCAGGTTCCCTGCTCCGTTCGGTCACACTCCACAGAGAACCGGCCCCCCTCCGGCTGCCCCAACATGCCTGTTAAACAGGGGTGGGAGCCAGGCAGATAGGCCTGGAGGATAGCATTAGACTGGATGTCCTCAGTGAAGTAGAATACTCAAGGTCACACCTATTTTCAGTCAGACTCGCATACGAGCATGCAGGCAGCCAGACGAGGGACTTTCTTTGGTGGTAACAGTGAACCTAGCAAGTAGAGACATCAAATCATTTGTGGACGAGGACAGCAATACATGTCTATGGAATAGAAATAAACGGAACGGAATAGAATGTTTTATTTCCATTCCCGGTGGGGAAATTGGTCTTGGTTCCGCGCGACCGAGCGGCAGGAGCCAAACATTTCTTGTATTTGTCTTGGGGTATTTTTAGATTGTATGTGCCTGGTGTTCACTGGCCTGCTAGCTGGTGTGTGTGCGGTTCAGAAGGGGCCCGGGTGAGCTCAGGCCAAGACGTGTCCACTATCCCTCAGAAAGACGACACACTCCACCTCTGTCTGGCTCTCGCTCACGAAACCGACTCCACTAGATATCTTCAGATATTTTGTTGCCTATTTTGGCGCCTGAGCTTAAATCGTCCCGTAGCAGATTAAACGAGTGTTTACTTTTGGATTGAAATGGAAAGGCTTGATAAACAGTTGTAATGTAGGTCAGTGTGGAAGGATTTCCCCGCGTCCTGTTCACTCGTTTGTGATGCACCTTTTTGAGCGTTCCGTGGCACAAGTTACACATAAAGGACAAGGCTCATTGACTGACTACTTGAATAATTAGTGTCAGTAAATTACACAATATTCAGCTGAGAAATTGATTTTAGACTGAACAAAATCAGTTCCAAGCAATCAGTTCTGTATAATGAGCTAGTCAATAGCAATCCTCGTGAACACCTTGGTAAGTCTAGCATCCAAGCTCCAGGTGAAAGCATATGCCCTGGTAATGAAGTTATTGATGGGAACAGACTCATTAACACGCCGCATTACATAAATCCGGCGTGTGACTCTCTGACTGACCTCTGTTTTAACTTTCCCCTCCCGTCTCATTCCTCATTCCCTCCCCTCACACCCTCTCCCCTCCTCTCTCCCCTCCTCTCTCCCATCTCCTCCCCTCCCCTCTCCACTGAAATCATATCTTCTCCCCTCACGCCCTCCTCTCACTCTCCCCGCCCCGCCTCCCCATCTCCAGGGCACCTTCTCGGAGATCCCAGCCTCCAACATCCGCCGCGTCATCGCCCAGCGACTGACCCAGTCCAAGACCACCATCCCCCACGCCTACGCCTCCGTCGACTGTGACCTGGGTGCCGTCATGCTGCTCCGCAAGCAGCTGGCCAAAGGTGTGTAGGAGCCCGACGCTATGGCAACACAGCCCAGCGCTATAGCAACACAGCCCGGCCCAGCCCAGCGCCGCGAGGGGCTTTGTGATGAAGTGCCGCTCCCTTTGAAACCCAGCCAGTTGTGGGACGGCGGTGATAAGCTCTGCCCAAGGACGCCGTGCACTCGGATAGCTGGGCCCGGTCCATGGAGCGAGGCCAGTGTTGCCTGTCAGCCGGGATGAAAGGCGTCTAATGATGTTCCTGGGTGTTTTCTAAGTGATTTAGCATAACTGCATACTCTTAATTAAACACACACACGCACATACCATTCCTCGAGTCCCTCAGCATAGGCAAAGACGCAGCAGCCCTAGTCAACACGTCAGTGGCCCGGCGTCACAGAACCCACATGCCAGGGGGCCGTTTGTGGTGGAAACACAGCCCGCACCCACGCCACTGCCCTGCCCATCCAGGGAGGAGGGTGCTGGGAGGGGACCGACGCGTGGTACCCCCCAGGGCAATGCCTGCATGGGTTTCCCTCCCGTGGAACGCTCCATGACCCCGAGGAGAGGAACAACACATGGGCGCCTCTCCCGGCGTAACTACTCGTGTGACGCGTGTGTCACGGCGAGACTGGCTCCGTCTGTCTGACGGCTCCACTCCAGTCAGCAGCTCCAGGGCAGAGGGGGGGTGCACACGGAGCGGCCTTGTGACCGAGACAGAGACGGAGAGAACACCCGACTGAAAGAGAGGTGTCGGGGGGAGGGGGAGGGGGGAGACAGGTGTACTTCAGGGAGGGAGGGAGGGAGGGAGGGAGGGAGGGAGGGAGGGAGGGAGGGAGGGAGGGAGGGAGGCGTCGGTCCCCTCCCAGCACCCTCCTCCCTGGATCAGGAGGGAGGGAGGGAGGGAGGGAGGGAGGGAGGGAGGGAGGGAGGGAGGGAGGGAGGGAGGGAGGGAGGGAGGGAGGGAGGGAGGGAGGGAGGGGTGTTTTCCACTTGTGACGTGATGTGAACAGACATGACTGGTGTTAACCCCAGTCCGCTTCAGGGGTTTTCGGTCCTCTGCCTCGCCCTTCTGACTCACCTCGGCTCTGCCTCACTTCCTCTTCGCCTCACCTCCCCTCTGCGTCGCGTCTTCTTTGCCTCACCACTCTTGTCTCTTGGTGCCTCTCGGTATGGAGGGGCGAGGTGCAGAGAGACAGATGGCGAGAGCAGCAGAGAGAGCAATGGTATTTGAGCTGGACCCAGTCCACGTGAGAGAAATGTCCACGCTTTGATGAAGCCTCATCAATAGTTTCAGCCAGTCCGGTTGTTCAGTTCAGTCCCCCCCCCAGAGCAGCTCATTGGTCCCTTGTCTTGTATGTATGACGGCTAGGCAGCATTCCACTGAGGTCACATACTGTGTGATGACTGTTTTAATTTCCTGCTCTCGGCATACTAATGGGAGCATTATCTCGATTCGTCAGCCTGTCCAAAGCTCTTCAGCCCTGTCTGTGAGGTAGAGGAAGCGGAGTGGCCAGTCCAGGGCCGTTAGCAGGGCTGCTGCGTGCGTCAGGGGGGGATTCTCTGCTCCGGTTGTTTTCGCTGGCTCTCTTTGTTCAGGAGCGCTGCGATTTCACGCTCAGCTCGTTGATCATCCCTTGAACGGGCATTCATAACCGTCTGGTGCTAATAGGGCCTTCGTGAACGGGACGGCGGTAACGCCAGGCCAGGCCCACCGCGGTCAAACATGGAGGATGGCGAGAGGGAGGGGGGGGGTGGGTGGCAGGACTGAGAGGGAGAGAGAGGACAGGACTAAAGGGAGGGAAGACAGGTTGAGTAGAGTGGTGGAGAGAGAGAGGGAGAGAGGGAGAGGGGCTAAACCGTGTCCAGGGACAGTCAGTACAGGTCGAGCCGTGGCACAGCATTTAGGAGAGGAGAGCTTCTCGCCAGCTCGGCGTGTCCATGACATCGGTCCTCCTCCCATGTCTTGCCACAGACCTGCAGCAGTAGGGGTTTTCCCAGAGACACAAGCATCCTGCATAGCACACACTCCCAAGCCGCAACACCAACACTACACACGAAGCTGCATCCCATGACCCCTCAGCCTGCCTTAAACAACAATGTGTTTGGCCCATGGTCATGGATGCTTCAGAAGGAAACACTCATGGAACTGTACACAGTATGTAGTCGCGGTCGTTTCATAAGTGCTCTCTTTGTCTTCAGAGGAGATCAAAGTGTCCGTCAACGACTTCATCATCAAGGCGGCTGCAGCGACCCTCAGAGTAAGTCTCCCCCGCCCCGGTCTTATGTTCTGGCCTTCCTTGCGCCTATTTATGTCTCATGAATGTGTTTGTCTGTTGTCTCTGTCTGACCCAGCGCATCTCTCCATACAGTGCATGTATTCATCCGGGCACCACTGCTTGTCCCTTCCCTGTTTTAATGGGCCGGCGTCCATATTGTTCTGACTCGGTTGCATGAGCAAGATCAGTCACGTCTTTGCACACAACCGATCCCCCCCCCTCCCCCCGCCAACTCCCCTACTCCCCCTCCATGCCACCATCCCCCCCCAGCCTTCCCTCTTCAGTGCATTTGCATTCATGTCTACTTATCAACTGGTGGCAGAAGGCTGGCCATCTCATGACGGTCCTAAATATAGACTGCAATTCCCAGTTAATTTCATCCTGTCTTTACGCCTCTCCGGGGGGGATTGTGGGTAAATTATCTGTGCAGCCCATCTCTCCGGACCCGCCGCCTCCCAGGACACATTCATTTAAAAACGATTTGCGGTGGGGGGGGGGAGGGGGGGGGGGGGAATGATGGTCTAAGAGAGAGAGAGTGTACTGCTTTAATGAACACCATTCCACCTTAAAAAAAATAGCCATCTTCCTCCAACACTGGCCATAAAAGTCAGTGAAGCGAGTCCGCTCCTGTCGGACTCGTCTTCCTGATTGCCCTGAAAACACGTTCCCGGTCACGTAAAAAGTGGCGGGCTGAGTTGAATATTCACTCTTACCCCCTTTGGACGGTCACCAATTCCAAGTAGTAAAGGAGTATTACGTTATCTCCTTTCATCTCGGGTTATATCAGTATCAGTCCACTCCTTATCTCCTTTATCTTTCTTTATCTGTTTCTCTTTATCTCTCTCTCATCTTCTCCACCACTTGACGTTTGACACCGATCCCTTGACATGGAGCAGAAGCTGTGTTTGACCTCTTGACCTTAACCCCCCCCCCCCCCCCCCCCCCCCCTCAGGAGCTGCCGGAGGTGAACGTTACCTGGTCGGGGGAGGGGCCCCAAGCCCTCAACTCCATCCACATCTCCATTGCCGTGGCAACGGAGAAGGGCCTCATCACCCCCATCATCAAGGATGCCGCTGACAAGGGCGTCCAGGAGATCTCGGCCAACGCCAAGGTACCGCTCGCGCTGCCTCCGCCCTGACACTGAAGGGGGGGGGGGGGGGGGAATCGTGCCTGGACGGTTCGAAATGTTTGACTTCACTGTCAAGGGTTAGGTCAATTGCCGTTCAGCTCGCCAGTTGGTGAGCGTGCCGACCGTCGAGGTTGTTTATCGGGTTCTCGCCGGTTGTTGTGTGCTGGGGAAGGTTCTGAGGGGAAACCTTCTCAGGGAACCTTGCCCTTTGGTGGTTTGGCGGCGCTGTGGGACTGCATTCTCCTGATGTTGTCTTTGGATGAAAGCAGCTGGGATAATTACCCAGAGGGGGGTTGGTGGTAGTACGGGGTGTGAGTCAGCCAATCAGAGGCTGGGATAATTAACCTCAGTGGTGAGAGTGAGGGCATTGTAGTGAGTCAGCCAGTAAGTAAACACATTAAACCAATCTTGATTTGAAACATCAAATGAGTCGATGTGCTATCTCATGACTGTGACTAAGCGTCTGTCGGGTATGCACACAGTGACTCACAATAGATAAACTAGCCTTTACTCAATCTGTGAAAGTGCTTTTGGCGATTGAACAATATATGGGACTCCTTTTTCAAAGGTTTACCGTGGAAACCTTTGACATTTAGAAACGTCTAAATCCCATTGATTTCAGATAACAGTTGTCTGAATAGTCATGATGTACCTTTAGCTGTCTCGTCTTGCCGCTTGCGTTAGGGAGCAGAGCAGATGAGAGCACCCAGTATCATCCCTGTACCCCCCCACAACTCTGACAGGCTGTGTGGAGGCTGTGTATGAGGCTGTGTGGAGGCTGTGTGAGGCTGTGTGAGGCTGTGTGTGAGGCTGTGTGTGAGGCTGTGTGTGAGGCTGGTGGAGGCTGTGTGGGAGGCTGTGTGTGAGGCTGTGTGAGGCTGTGTGTGAGGCTGTGTATGAAGCTGGTGGAGACTGTGTGTGAGGCTGTGTGTCAGGCTGTGTGTGAGGCTCTGTATGAGGCTGGTGGAGGCTGTGTGTGAGGCTGGTGGAGGCTGTGTGTGAGGCTGTGTGGAGGCTGTGTGTGAGGCTGTGTGGAGGCTGTGCGTGAGGCTGTGTGGAGGCTGTGTGGAGGCTGTGCGTGAGGCTGTGTGGAGGCTGTGCGTGAGGCTGTGTGGGAGGCTGTGCGTGAGGCTGTGTGTGAGGCTGTGTGGAGGCTGTGCGTGAGGCTGTGCGTGAGGCTGCGTGGGAGGCTGTTGGAGGCTGTGTGTGAGGCTGTGCGTGAGGCTGCGTGGGAGGCTGTTGGAGGCTGTGTGTGAGGCTGTGCGTGAGGCTGTGTGGGAGGCTGTGTGGGAGGCTGTGTGTGAGGCTGCCTCAGCTGGCTTAGCACTCAGATGAGAGGGGATCAGCACCGCTGGTCAGTTCCAGCCCCACCTGGGAATCGTCAGCAGCTGGGAACACACACACGCACGCACACACACACACACAAGCAATCACACGGTAATAGAGTAGGATTTCACTGTGTCGATGTAACAGGAGCGTGTCTGAGCCTCATTTAGAGTGGCACAAGCCCTTGTGTCTGTGTTACACAGTGTAGGAAGCAGATGTTGCCCTGCAGAGGCCAGAGAGTAGCTCCTCTCACCGGGCCTGGGCCAGCTGGTCAACATGCAGCCCACATCTCAGACCAGACACGGCTGATTACAGGCCTCCGAAGACCACTCTCTCTCCAGACACGCTGCCTGGACACACACACGCGCGCGTATGCACACCCGCGTATCCAGATACACTCACGGCCCACGCACACACACACACACACACACAGAAAGACCACTATCAGGCGTCTTTAATCCCATGTCTCCAGGGAGCTCCCTCTCCCAGACTACGGATGGAGGTCCATCCCTCCCACAGGCTTGGTTTGGCATGGCGCATGTGAGGGGTCACACGCTGCTCTGAACGCACACTCCCTCTCGCTGGGCTTGTGTGTGTGTGTGTGTGTGTGTCCTGCCTGCCAGCCAGCGCTGGGAGACGGGGGTGCTGCTGGTTTGACTCAAGGCAGGGCAGGAACCTTATTATCAGGCCCTAATTGAATTCAACATGCGGTCCTGACGAGGCCTGGAGCACCTGCTGGCTCCATGCCTGTGGAACATTTCACTGCATGGGGTGCACAGCTCGCACACTGGGAGAGGCTGTGTTTCTGGGTCTTTCTAGGCTTACCATTGAGGGAAGGTTCCTTTTTATAGTCTGGCTTTTGAAAGCGATCGTTCAGTTGAGCACACACCTGTAGGCACAGCACACACACACATGCGCGTACACACACTTGTACCACACACATACACAGTCTCTTGTCTTCTGTCTGTCTAGGCCTGACAGTTGGTATGGATACTTGGTAGCCATATTGATCCTCCCTGACTGACTGATGGGCGGCAGCAGTTGTTGACTGGTGCACGGTTACCTCAGCCGCTCTCCTGACTCTCTGCTCCCCCCTGACCTCCCCCTTTCAAACAGCACCGTCCGGGAAAGAGCATGTTCCAGCCCCAAATCTGTGCGAACAGACCGTCAGTTACCACAAGCGGCAACTAGTAATTGCACCACTAGAATAACACTCTGGTTTGACCGTCCTCTTCCTTCCTCTTGTTCCCTCTCCGGTTCCCCCTCCTCAGGCTCTGGCTCAGAAGGCTCGCGATGGGAAGCTGCTACCTGAGGAGTACCAGGGAGGATCCTTCAGGTGAGCCTCACACTTTTATCAGCTCCCAAACACATGATCCCCCCCCCCCCCCACACGCACACAGACACACACACACGTAATCCTCACCCTCTTCATATCACGAGCACACGTCAGCCCCCGTTCCCCTTATCTCAGCCGTGCACGTAAAGCCCCACGCTGAGGCCTTATCGCCTCAAAGACGATAAGACTGCAGCCTGGTTTGGGTTAGCACCTAGCAAAGAGCAGGTGGCCAGTGGGACAGTCCCTTCACAAAGCTGCTGCGCTTTCAGTTTGTTTTAACCAACACTAGCACACTTGACACGATCGCACAATTTCTGATAAGCAGCATGGGGTTCTGGCAATATATATATATATATATATGTAAATATGTGTGTCTGTATCTCTACCATCTCTCTGAAACCACATATCCTGTCACAGGCCAGGCATGCAATATCCTGTGATAAGAAGTGGGACTCTCATTAAAACGCAGACGTAAATGTCGGCCATTAGAGTTATGACCCGGCTCAGCAGATCGAACATACATTATGCATATTCTACGTTCCGCGCAGACGTGCTCATAGCATGAGCTCAGGCGACAGGCGCCATCCATTACAGTGGCATCAATTGCCGCCGATGGAAAAGTATTTTTTAACTCATTAGATGTAATGGGGTCATTCAGACACAAATGAGCTTTCTGTGTCGGTGGGGAGGGGGGGGGGTTGGGGGGTCCGGGGAAGCACGCGTTTGCTATGGAGATGCAGCGTCTTCTCGTTTTGTTCTGGAAGATGTCTGCCCCCGCCTTCCCTCCATCCCTCCTACTACTGTAACCCCCCACCCCCCCCCCCCTCCTGTCGTTCCCCTGGTGAGGAGCTTTTGAAGCTGTCTCCCACAAGAAATGTTGGAGATTGTGATTACGAATCCAAAACTGGGCCCTGTACTCCCCTCCGCCCTGTAGTAGTTTCCCCCACCCCCCTCCCTCCATCCCTCCTACTACTGTAACCCCCCGCCCCCCCCTCCTGTCGTTCCCCTGGTCTCATTAAGCCTCACAGCTCAGCCGCCCGTGGCTGCTTCCCGCTCTCAAACACGCCCAGCTGGCCCTGCTGCCGTCTGATTTGTTCATCAGGACTTGCTCGACAGCCTGTCAAAAGTGGATCCTCAGGGATCTTTCCCGGGCTCTCCTGCTCAGGATAGCTCGTGTACGTACGGCCGCGTGTGACAAGACGAGCTCCGCTAATGGCCTTTCTCCTTTTCATCAGTGGTAGAGGACGGATAATAGCCCCCATTATCTCTCTCTTGTTCGTTTTATGTATGCGTGTCTAATGATGTGATGCCCATTGTCTGTCTAAACTACATTGTGTCTGTCTCTCTCTATCTCTCAATCTCTCTCTCCTCTCTATCTCTCTCTTGTCTATCTCTGTCTTCTTTCTCTATCTCCTTCTCTTTCTCTCGCGCTCGCTCTCTCTCTCTCTCTCTCTCTCTCTCTCTCTCTATTTTTATCTCCTGTCAATCTCTATCTCCTCTGTTTATCTCCTTCTCTCTCTACCCTCTATTTCCTTCCCTCCATCCCTCTCTCTCTCTTACTATCCTTCCCTCCTCCCTCCCTCTCTCTCTTTCCCTCCATCCTTTCTACCCCCCCCCCCCCCCTCTCTGTGTGACAGTATCTCCAACCTGGGGATGTTTGGCGTCAGCGGCTTCAGCGCCGTCATCAACCCTCCCCAGGCGTGCATCCTGGCGGTGGGGCGCTCCCGGGCCGAGCTGAGCCTGGCGGAGGGCACTCCGGAGGGGGCGACGCCCGCCCTGCGCACCCAGCAGCTGATGACCGTCACCCTCTCCAGCGACGGGCGGCTCGTGGACGACGCGCTGGCGTCCCGCTTCCTGGACAAGTTCCGCGCCAACCTGGAGCGGCCGCAGCGCATGGCCCTGGCGTGACTCGAGTAGAGCGGGAGAGTGAGGGGGGGAGGGAGGGAAAGAGACGAGCCTCCACTTATGATGTCTGTGTCATGGGTTATGATTTGCAGCAGTCTTAAACTGTTTGTTTAGTTACTGGAGGAACAAAGTGGTGACGTAGAAGAGGAGGGCTGGCTGGTTGGGTGGGGATTAGGGTGGGTTCGGCCTGTGGCAAGCTCGGGCAGCGTGTGTACAGTAGTGTAACTGTCGCTGTTTGGAACTGTTGCTATCATGCGAGTCACACTTATGACGAGGCGTCACGGTGGAGCTGGGGAGAGAGAGAGAGAAAGAGAGAGAGGTTATGGGTAGTACCGGCCGTGTTACCATGGGAAGTGACATAGCAGAGTAGGAGACGGTTAACTTGTGGAAAATACCCATTTTCATGGGTGCTGTTCAAACACAAACACACCTTGTTTGTATATAAAGTTGTTCATCCAGAGTCCTATATATATCCACACCGGCACATTCACGATATTGAAGTCCCGATGCCGCTTCCCAGTGTCACTATGCGATCCATCCTCCTGTAAATTGGAGTCGGTGCTGGTGTATAGACTTTTCTGTTTTTGTACATTTCTCCTATGTATTTATTACCATCCACAGCACTGCAGTTCCCTAGTGTGAGGCAGTCGGCCTCGACAGAAGAGGACTTTGAGATTCTTCCAGCGTGTTCTTCGAACATGCTAAATGATTGCTCGTCCCCTGCAGTCGAGCTACACAGAAACGATTCCGCTACATTCTCTCTAAACTGTTCATCTCCATAACGTGTTACATGTTATGAGAAAAGGAACGATCGGAAGTACCTTTAGAGTAATAAAGAAATTCACACAAACAAGCCAAGCCAATAACCTGTATGTTTTACAGCCAATAAAGAGCATCTTTTCTGTTTAACTCGCACCAGACTGCTTCAGTGTTTTCCTTCATCCCCCCCCCACATGACACGCTCCACTGCTGATACAATGCTATGTGTTTAATTAGCATCTGTGGCCAAGGATGACGTCATAATTAGCACTGGAACCAATTAACATAATTCTCATGACCAAGTGTGCATTTCAGTGGCAGATGTATATGTTTGAGTGTGTATGTGTGTGTGTGTGGGGGTGCTCTAAGCATGTGCTGAACAGCTGTTTACATGAGCGTGGTGACTGGTGAGAAGCTTGCACAAACACATCCATGTTCTGGTGTGTTTGGCAGGTCCTCATGAAGGTGCCGTTTCCAAGGTGTCGCGAAGAGAGTTCAAGGAAATAAAGGATGGAGCCCTGGGCCATGTGACCTCTCACAAGATGGAGTCAAGACGAATGGGGGAATGTTTCTGAGACTGGTATTGTGGGGCCCTCATATCACCTCCAGGGAAACAAAGATGAGGTTTGTTGACCCGGGGGCATGGCAGGAGAAGATGCTAATGTAATTGGATGCAGTGAAATCCTGACCCCGTTCTCCTAACCAGACCAATGTGGAGGTACAGATCATATCTCAGACCAGTAAGTCAGATCGAAAAGGGAGTTTACAGACGGAGGTTCACCGTGGGTTGTTTTAGGTGAGGAACTTCTGAATGTTTCTCCCACAAGAGATGTTGGAGATTGTGATTACAAATACATAACTGGACCCTGTACTCTATTCTAGTAGTTATTCCTATCTTGGGTTATTCTCAGGCGTTTATTATTCAGAAATCATTAACGATTGAGAATGATTATTCACATTCTTACTGTATTATACATAGTCGCGGAGCAGGATCAGTGAACTCCAATCTACCTGCCCCTGTACTTATTACAGTACAAACGGAATAAACTTGAACTTCAGAAACAGAACATCTTGTTCTTTGAGGTAGGAACCGTTGCTTTGGTAGCAGAGCGAGATATGTGTGTTCTGTGTAGAGGGGGGGGAGGGGAGGGGAGGGGGGAGGGGAGGGGTAGACTGGTTTGAAGACAGACAGCGGAGAGTTGAGGTGCAGGGGGCACACAGGCAATTGGCAACACACAGCTGCTCTCTGCCGTGTGACTACTGTTCCTTCACTCATTGCAGCACACACCCCGCCCGCCACCGTCCTGCGGTTACCACGGCGATGGAAGGTGCCCTGGACGTAAAAAGAACGAAAGAGGGAGGGAAATTCCTGAAGCGCTTTCAACTGAAGTTGAAATCATGCTAAGGGGAACCATCTTGCAGAGAACGTCTAATCTCTTTCTTTTCATCTTGGCGTTAATGTGAAGATGATGTGGGAAGGTGTTGCTCAGTGGTAGAGCGTCAGCCTGCACATCAAGCTGTCGCAGGTTCAACCCTCATTCCCCCCCCCCCTAGGTACCTCGCTTTGGATAAAAGCTATGAAGGATGTGTCTTCACCAGAGTCAACCTCTAGATATGTTCAGATGTACATGTGTTTAAGATAGTTTTGTTATTTGGTCCGTGACACATGTCATGTTGTTTGAAAAATTCATCAGGCTTTATTGGCTTTTACCGAGCAAGCATTATCTTCCTCTTTCTCACTCTCCATCCACCAGCCAACCGATCTCCTGTCATATTCTGCTACTGAAAATGTAATTGTGTATTATGTAATAGACTCCTCTCGTGTGGCATTGGAGGGGGTGTAGGTTTGTGTGTGTAGGGGGGTGGGGGGGATTAGAGTGTGTGTAGGGTCGAAGGTTGTGTGAGGGTTGGGGGTGAGGAGGGGTTGTAGGGGGGCTGGGCTGGAGGGGGGCTGGGCTGGAGGGGGTTTGGCTGGAGGGGGGTTTGGCTGGAGGGGGGCTGGGCTTGGGCGGGGTGCCCCCTTTCAGGACCCTCGCTGAGATGTCGGCAGTGTGAAGCTACTTAACCTGCAACCTTGGTGACAACCGGAGAGATGGAGGCACTGTTGGCATGGATACCCCCACAGCAGACTCCAGGAACTACTGTAGATATACATGACGCGTCTGTATTGCCCTGTGTTCATGATGTGACTGATTAACAGTCAGTCACAGACTGGTCATAGTCCTGGTTATTCTAAAATCCTGGTTATAGTCCTGATTATGGTCCCAGTTTCATCAGAGTACTCATTATAGAAGATCATTTTATTCTAATTTACTTGTACTTGTTATAATACAGTCTCGGTTATGTCCTCCTCTTTCTAGATTCCTGGTTATTCTACAGTGTTGGTTATTCTACAGTCTTGGTAGTTTTAGATTCCTTCACTCCACATTGGGCTGACTGTGGCTGTCACACAGTGCTGGAGAATGCCAGGTAAACCCAGCAGAACAGTTCCTGACATTTCACAGCTCCCCCCGTCACGAAGTGACATTTACCTCCCTGAGTGGAGGCTGACAATCAGGCAATCCCGTTATGCAGAACGACTGGAGAGAGGAGGGAGGGAGGGTTCAGGGTGAGAAATGATACAAATAGGGTCTGGAGGAGAGGACAGCGGGGTTTTGGAGTGGAGGTCGGTTTCAGGGACACACAGCATGACATGTCACGTGACTCAGGCAGTTGCCATGGAGACAAAAGTGGGCCTTGATAGGATGACTGGCATGTTTTTTTTTTTTGGTGCTGTTGTTACCGTCTAGATGTCCATCACACACTTCTGAAGCATGCAACCCATCGAGCATGCTGGAGTCGCAGAGCTTTTTTCTTCAAGACTCCTATCAAAATAGCTTTTCTCTGAATAAGGTGGATTATACAGTCAGTGGATTGAGAGAGGGAGAGAGAAAGAGAGGGAGAGAGAAAGAGAGGGAGAGAGAAAGAGAGAGACCCACAGCTGGCTCCTTGCTGTGATGTAGAGACAGTAGGCCCTGGATCGGTCCAGAGACAAAGACGGGGGGGGGGGGCATTGCAATAGAAAAAAGAGAGAGAATGAAAGTGAGAGAAAGAGAGCGATATGACCTCTTCCACCCTACCCTCCTCTGATGGTTTCCCTCCCTGGTACCCACCTGCTGGGCCTCCTCGGAGCAGGGTGTGCTGCTCCGGTCCTATCCACTCATGTCTGAACGGGTCCCGAAGGATCACAGGCTGGATTCACACACAAAATCAAAGTGGTTTCTTTGCCTTTTGAAGACTAAAGTAGATGCAGCTGTTACAGTTTCTCCGGTTCACAAGCGGTCACCAGACTGTTGAGCTACATGGCAACTGGACCAGAATAATTTGTTGTGTGTCTTTTTTTAATGGAACTATGTTCATATGTTTTTCGTTTAATAGTGCCAGTTTGCAACATGCAGACACACACAGACGTGCACACGCACACACACACACCTGGCACAGGAAGATTGGTGAATTATCACTAGACTCTGAGGCCCTAACCTGTCCACACTTATTCTTACTTAAAATTGTTCTACCACCCTCCCGAAACAAGCAGTTCTGAAGAAGATACAAGGTTGTTCAAATATCCCCCACTTCCTCTTCTCTCTCTCTCTCTCTCTCTCTCTCTCTCTCTCTCTCTCTCTCTCTTTGTCTCTGCGTGCCCTACTTCTATTGTCTTCACTGTCATTTCCACAAACAGTCTTATCAAACATTTATTGTTTCCTGTTTCCTTGTAAGTCATGAGTGTGAGTATGTCGTGTCAGGAAGTCGTTAAGGGTGTGGTTGCATCTGTCGAGCTTCATCTGCACCTGTGTGCTGATGGCTGGTGTCAACAGTTTGACTCGGAGGGCGATGACACAGGGCATTCCAGCATGGCTACACGGCAGACTGTGACACGGCTACTGTCCAAACAGGCCTGCCCTGCCCTCCCAACACCCCAACACAAGCAGAGCATTCTGCCTGACTGTTGTTGTAGCCCAAAGCCCAGCCTTTTGAAGCAGCACAGTCATGCTCCCACGATACAGAGCTGGCTCATTCAGGCTCTGACGCTGTTGCATCAACCGGTCCATCCTGACACACACACACACACAAACACATATAAAACACAGCCACACACACCTATACACACAAAGCCACATGGGTAACAGGGTTTAAAGCAGCGAGCAGCGAAACCGTTGTGCGGTTGTGTGCTGGTTTGCTCACAACCACACCAGAAGCACCAGCGTTTTGAGAGGAGCCACTCCCTATCTCTGTTCCTCAGAACGCGGCTAAGATCAAGGCCTCCATGTGCACCACGCCCTCTCTGACGCCACCTCTCCCAAATGAGCGACACCACACCAGCCACCAATGAAGGAGAAGGAATCAAGGACAACTGCAGCCGAAACCCTTTTATAGTCACCTGCAAAGCACTCGTGTTTTGATGTCCATGGTGGATAGTGGATTTAGATTTGGTGTCATTTTTTATTTGATTGTTTTATGGACCTTGATGCAACATCCGCATTCTTCATTTGACCACGGGAGTCTTGTGTGTTTTTACATTTCAGTGTGAAAATAAAAGCTTAAAATAAAGCGTTAACACATAAAAAGTAGTAACTGGCCCATATCCTTTGGTAAAATACAATTAAATCAGTCTGACCATACCGTTTATTCTTCACCCAGTATTTACATTTTTCCCTCAGTGTCCACCAGTGACCAGTAACTACTGACAGATGTAACATGTTCAAGTTAACAACTTTAAGTAGCAGTACAAACTCCCTCTTCTCCTTTCCCCTCTCCATTTAATAATTGGTGGAAGCAGCCTTCTCCCAGACCGGTACGTATATGGACATCTTTCGACGGAGGCTAGCCGCATTCTTCCCAAGTCGCTGGCTCCTGGGGAGGAAAACGTACGTTGTCACACTGGAATGCTGAGGAAGTGCCGTTAGTCAGCCAGGCCATTACCACAAGGAGTCCCTACCACGAGGATGTCTGTGAATTGTGTGTGTGTGCGTGTGTTTATGTGTCCTTAGTAAGCCCAAAGAGAGCCATGGAAAGTCTTACAGCTGTGCTGAGTCAGCAGACTGATGTGTAATTTGGGGGGGGGGGGGGGGGGGGGTTGAGGCTGGCCTGGCACAGAGAGGTTCACCTCTGGAGCTTCCGTGCTACTCTCACGTCATCCTTCAGACGAGACCAGAGAAGGCCACGCAGGAGCCCGGCCAACGTTTCATTTGGTTTCTTTGGCAATGACATTGCCAAAGCTCACACACGACGGTCGCAAGCTATTCTTCTGTGTCTCTTGTCTCTCCTGTCTTCTCCTGTCTCTTCTTGTCTCTCTTTCAATATCCACCCTGTCTATCAACCCACAGACAAGGAACTGTTCCTTAACCAAACAAGTTCCAAATGACACTGTTTTCCTTAGAAATATGAGTCTAGCATGGAAAGGATGCCATCATCCATGGCTTTTGGTCCTGGGGTTGAATCAGGTAAACGTGTCATTCGTTTGTGCACCAGGCTGTTATAATGTTTTAGTTCAGCCTTGACCTACATCTACAGTGTTGTGTGCTCAGGTGTTAAAAAAGACATTATTCAGCAAGAGCTAATAGTATTGACAGGCCCTGGCTCTGCAATAAAGGAATGGGCCACCTTTGTCATTTGTATCAGAGTTATCTTGTCATGAAGAAAAACTAGGCCACCCATTGTTCTCTGCAGGGCTACTGAACTCGGATGAATACTGTGTATGATCTAACTTTGTCCATCGGTCTCTCTTTCTCTGTCCGTCTTCCCTACTCTCTCTCCCCCTTTCTCCCTCTGCCCTTCTCTCTCTGCCTCTCACCCTTTCTTGTTCTCTCTCTCTCTCTCTCTCTCTCTCTCTCTCTCTCTCTCTCTCTCTCTCTCTCTCTCCCTCTCTCTCTCCATTTCTCCCCCCCCTTTCCCCCCTCAATCCATGTCTCCTCCTCTCTAAACCCCTCTCCCTTCCTCCATCCTTACCTTTCCTCTCTCTCCCCCTCCCCCTGTGAGCGAATTGTATTACAATTAGTTTAATTTGCATTCCTAATGTCGGTCGTTAGATGGTATATTTTGATGTTTGTGTCTGGCTAACCCTTTGCCTTGTTTTCTTTCATCACCATCGAGTGAAAACAAACAAAGATCCGTTACTATATGGTCACTAGGAAAGAGGAAGTGACATGGGTGAGTGGAACACTGATACAGAGAAAAACAGGAAATTTGTGGTTGTGGTTTCTGTCAGGGAGTTATCCCATTTACCGTTTGAATTTCTTATTATTACTGTGAAGAGAAATTATAACATTGCCCTTGAAGTATTGCTAGATTACACTGTGGGTGTGTGTATAAACAATTATTCTCCTAATTGTCTACATCCTGTCTGTTATGAACACATCTAACCATCTCCTCCCCAGCTGTGTCTTCTTGTCAAAGCAACTGACCCAGTGTTGCAAGCCAGACTATTTCAGACACCACACCAGGTAAAGGAGAACTGCTCTAAAACCCTCACAGTGACCCACGGGGAGTTTACCTTTCCACTGTAGGATGGTTGGAGTTTGTGTGTGTTTTTCCCACCATATATATTCATAGTAATTTCCTTATTAGCTTAATGGAGGGTAACTGGCAGTGGTTGTGATGTTTAGCTCTAAGCTTCCATTGTTTACATGGGTGGAGGCGTGCAAGCTACTTAGCGGTAATGACTGACTGGGACAGGACAACAAGACACTCCTGCAGTTCTGTCTTGAACAGCTTGTGATTTATGTTTTTTTGTGTTAAGGTGTCCTTGCAACAAACTGTTTTATATCATTATATTCAGAATGTATGTATTTGTGTCTGATTGTATGTATTCAGAAACATCCTGTATGTTGTGAAGTATAGGACAGTGTGTTACAGCAACACTCCTTCAATTGTTATAGCTTTTTGTTGTATTGTTTTAGCTTCTATACAAACTTTATCTTATACAGCTTGATCTTATCCAGAAGTATACTGTAATGAGCCCGCATCAAGTATAGATTGGTGAGTTAATTAAATTATAAACAGGCATGTTCCAGCAGAGAACACATTTTAAAAATGGTTGCTAACTCAACAAAAGAGAGGTGTCAACTTATCTTCCTCAAATATCTCTTAGAGAAGATCTTTGGTAAGATTTACAGCCCTGGTTATCTTTACTATCATCTTTTATACGAATGACCAAAACAAGCCAGAGCTTTCTGTCTCTCTTTCCCAAGCTCTTTTACCCTCAGTCTCTCCACCCCTTTCTCTCTCTTTCTCTCTGTCATTGTATGTGTAAGGAGTTCTTGACCTTGGGGATATGGTTTGTGTGTCAATGTCTTCCTCTACTCATTGCATCCACAATACATGGCCATGCTTGACCTTGTGTTTCTACATCAACTTCCTGTTCTTTGTGATGCTCAGTGTGAGACTTATTCTATTGTAGCGGCGAGCCAAGCAGAGCGGGTTCACTCACCTACATGGCTGGTGCACCCACACACTATTACGATACTCACCAACACTCGACAAACCCAACGCCATTCAGCTGATTGTGACTGTCGTGATTTCCTAAGGTGCTGTAAAAAAACATATTACATGGCTGTCTTTGTGTTGTGCTGTCGCTGATTTACCTACTGCCTGCTGAGATGCCGAATGGTATCAAACAGCCGTGCTTTCTGCTGGATTGGCGATGTGGTCAGGGAACCCTGTCACAGCGTTCCCCATGTTGACCAAGTGTGTTTCTTTTCCAATGCCATAGGGCATGTGTCCATGTCAAAGACGGGAGACAACCATTGTCAACGTTTCTTTAAAGAAAGATCAACCCGCCCAGGCTACGTTTCTCATGGAGATAGCACGGCCGTGTTGGGAATGTTCCCCATGGCCGGCTGATATCATCTAGCATGTGGTTGCAAGTCAGTTCGCGCTTTGTGAACTAAAGCTGGAACTGATCATCTTGACTGCGGAGGTTTCGGTCATGCTTGTGTACAGTAAACTCTTCACCGTCGCTTTGCAGTCTGTGGTAACTTCACGCCTCAGAGTCCCTGGGTGTGCTGTCGTCATGGCCGCTGTTCTGACAGATCGCCCCGAGGTGTGACAGCGGGGGGGGGGGGGGGGGGGGGGAGGTGGGTTGGGGGGGGGTTGGGGATACAGAAGCCATGTGGGAGACTGTGATGGCCGCTTTGTGAGTAGCGACGATAATCGTACATGTAAAACCCAGCGGATGAGAGGCAACCGGGGACTCTCAAGCAGGCGACGTGGTGACACGGAGAGAGGGCGTGGGAGGGGAGAAAGGGACAGAGACAGAAAAAGAGAAAAAGAGAGAGAGAGAGAGTGAGGAGAGAGAGAGAGAGAGAGAGAGAGAGAGCGAAAGAGAGAGCGAAAGAGAGAGCGAAAGAGAGAGCGAAAAAGAGAGCGAAAGAGAGAGCGAAAGAGAGAGCGAAAGAGAGAGAGAGAGACAAGAGTGGGGGGGCAAGAAAAGCAGATGAATTGAATCATGGAGTGGGCAGCAGTGAACAAAAGACCAGATGCGCTCTCAGCAACTGTTGCTGTCAGGGCTATAGAAACAGAGAAAAGGTAGGAGGGGGAAGGAGGAAGAGGACAGTCAGCAAGACAGAAGGAAGGTGAACCTTCCCAGGCAAAAAAAACGGTATAAGCAGCCAGGAACAGGAAGCAAAGGGTGGGAGGGAGAGAGACAGACACACAGAGAGAGAGAGAGAGAGAGAGAGAGAGAGAGAGAGAGAGAGAGAGAGAGAGAGAGAGAGAGAGAGAGACAGAGAGAGAGAGAGAGAGAGAGAGAGAGAGAGAGGAGAGAGAGAGAGAGAGAGAGAGAGAGAGAGAGAGAGAGAGAGGCTGTGTGAGGGAGGGAGGGAGATAGATGGTGGTGGTGGGAGGGAGCTAGAGTAGGCGAGGCAGGAGGGTGTGTGCGCATGAACCACCCTCTTCCACTTCTGCTTGTGACTACTTCTGTGTGAGTTCCCTTCTCTCACACAGAATATAAAAAAGTTGGACAAAGTCTGTTTTAGCTCCATTAGCCACCAGACACCAACAGCTACTCTCTCAGAGCACGGACTGTCTTTTTTTTTTTTTACTGCTCACTCTCTCCCTTACACACAATCTCTCCCTCCCTCTCTCTTTCTCTCTCTCCCTCTCTCTCTCTTTCTCACACACACGCGCACACACGCACACAAAAAAACGACCCTCATTTCTGGCAGAGAAGACAGGACTACAGGAGAGACCATACACACCTCTTTCTCCTCCAGTTACTCACCTAACCATCGCCAGACCCTTTACCCAGGATGTGGACTCTGCTCTTGGGGGTCACCTTTGGATTTCTGGCCTCTTCCAGTTCAGAATCAGCTCAAGGTGAGGGGGCTGTACCTCTGCCCAGTGGATCGCTCTTTGTCTGGGGCTTATTTTGTCTGGTTTCATCCTGGATATACTCTTCTTTGTTGCTGGATTTGATGGCGAGACAGTCTTTTTTCTTCTCCCTGCTCAGTTGGTAAGACAGGTTGTGTGTGAGGCGAGTGTGAGCCGAGGTTGAGGGAGGCTATAGTCAGGGGGAGTGGGAGCCGGCTAGGCAGCGTGGTCTGCCCTCGCTCAGACAAGCTCACGTCTGGGAGGCTCCAAATCCTCACAGCACAGACACAAAGGAGACAGCCGCTCACGCGGACTCTCGCTCTCTGTCTCTCTCTCTCTGTCTCCCTCTCTCTGTCTCTCTCTCTCTCTCTCTCTGTCTACGTCTCTCTCTCGCACCGTCCCTTTCTTTCTCCTTCACACACACACCGGCGAGCGGTCGGGAAAGAGAGCAGTGAGCCGGCGCCAGACAGCAGTTTCTGCTCGCGCCTGGTCTGGTTGTAGAGGTTGTGTCTAGCCTGTATAGCCTTCAGAAGCCCTCTCTGTGCTGTTCAATCAGGGGCAGACAGCAGAGAGATAACACTCCACCATAGCGCCATGGCAAAGCTGCTCCGCCGTTGTGTCCAACGCTTGCCGCGCTCACGGGGGAAAAAAAAGAAAGAAATCAATCATTCCACCTTTCCCACTCTCTTTCACTCTCTCCCCCTCTCTCTGTCTCTCTCTCTCTTTGTCTGTCTCTCTCTCTGTCTATCTCTTCTTTGTCTTCCGCTCCACCAGGATTTATTTGGGTTAGCTGGATAGGATTTGTAGGCTTGGAGCGGCACATTTCCCAGGTGGAGAAGTTGGTGCTGAATCGAGCACGTCTAGATTAGGTTGGATTAGTCGGAGAGGGAAGAATCATTCCGGTGTGTCTATGTCTGGCTTTGTGCCAAGGCATAGTTCATAGGGAAGCTGTGCATTTGAACGGTTTTAAAGACAAACAAGCAACTAGCTGTGTGAGTGTGAGTGTGTGTGTGTGTGTGTGTGTGTGTGTGTGTGTGTGTGTGTGTGCGTGTGCGTGTGTGTGTGTATGAAGTTTCTCTGTGAGCTGAATGTGATTACATTGTCCCCTGTGTTCTTCAACACATGTTATCCTCTTGGTTTGACCTCAAGGCATATACCCTGTAAAAGAGTTGATAGCTGTGTGTGTGTGGGTCAGTGAGTGTTTGTGTGTGTACAGGACTTGTTTGTCCTGAAGTATCTACTCTATAAGATGTTCATGTTGGTGTGTGTGCGTGTGTGTGTGGCGGGGGGGGGGTGTAATTGGTTTTCTGGTGAGTGGTGTCCTGCGGTGGTAGCTCCCTGTCTTGCCCAGGCCTGGTCTTTGAACCCTCAGGAAGGAGCAGAACCACCCTTTCCTCCCCACCCAACACATCATAAAGAAGGGCCTCAAGGACATTGTCCATGCAGTCCAGACTTACGTGTAAACCAAGATGGGATTACTGGAACGGTTTACTGGAACAACATCACTCCTCTGACCATGTGCCCAGCCAACATGTGGCCCTGTAAATGACCAAAGTAAACGGCGGCCTCTGAAATTTGACCTTCAACAAGAATTAAATCACATCTCTCTCTCTCTCTCGTTCTCTCTTGCAAGTTTCCTCTCCTGTAGACAAAATGTCTCAGATGGAAACCTTTTGAAGCATTCCTGATCATAGGACACAAAACACCCTCTCCTTTCGAAACATTCAGGACCATCCATAATCTCCTTGTAAGAGAGGTGACACAAACTTTTCTCCCTGGTGCCTGTCTGTTTGTTTGTGCAGGCAGGCAAGCACAGTTGGCTGGGCTCCATCTCTGCTTGACTCCTCAGAGCACTCAGCCCAACCAGGCTGTTATGTTAGAGGAGGTCTGATTGATCAGGGTCCTGAGTCCAGGTGTGCACGGACCAGCTATTTCCAGCACACACACTTACACACACTTGCGCAAACGCACACACACACACACACACACATGTGCTCACACACAAGCATACATGCCCTTATGCACACATGCACACTCTGGTGGGTGCACACACATACATGACAAACAGGTCTGTATGTCCCTGTATTGGCTCCCATGGTGCAACAACCCCTCCCCTAGCTGCCAGTGTCACATTTCAAGGTGAGGGCTGGTAAGGGGCCCTCAAGGACTGGGACCAGAGCCTGACAAAGAGGGCTTGTGCCTGGGCAGGCTGGGGGGAACGTCTCCTGCCATCGGAGACTTCCAGACACGTGTTTGCCCTCTCCTCAACCATTGGACTGTTCCCTCCACCACCCACATTCATACTCGCCACCAGCCCTCTCCCAGGCCTGGCCTCGGGCCCCCAGCCCCCAGCCCCCGGGCCCAATGCCCAAGCCCAGGTCTAGCTACCCTAGTTCCTGTACAGCACCTCAACGTTGATTCATTTCTCTCCTCCTTCTCACATCCCGCCCCCCCCCCCCCCCCCCCCCCCCCCCCCCATCTCCAAGGTGTCGGGCCCCATCTCTCAAGGAAGCTGATCTGCATTTAAACTGATCTTAAACGGGGGGGGGGGGGGGGGCAACACTCATATTTCATTTTAAAGCCTCTCTGTGAATCCCAGTCTCCCCAGCAGCCAAGCCAAAGGCCCCGCCCCCACCACCTCATCCCTCCTTCTCCTTCCTTGATACACTGGAGTCTTTGTAGACTGGGCAGCGCTCCTCCACACAGTTCTGTAATGGACGAGCCCAGCGATCTCCAAAGCCCAAAATCTCCAAGCGGAGCACAAGCAGACTACATTATGCTTTGCTCCGATACTGAGGCCGTGGTGGTGAAGTGCATTTCTTCATCTACGACACCGTGCATGCAAAGAGGAAACATTTGTGTGCGTTGACACAACAATTTACATGTGTTTCACTTCTTAGATGGTTTTAAAGGAACTAGAGTCAGGTCTTGTCCAATTTGCTTGCGAGATCTGATGTTGAAAGTCATCGAATGTCAACAAGAACACCCTCTTGTAACGCACCCTCTTTCAAGAGCATTTCAGAGGCGGACCCTCTCACTGCCAAGTCTTCAAAAACACACAAAAAGAATAAGCGTTGATGGAGGGAGGGAGGGAGGGAGAGATGGGCTGGAGGAGAGAGAGAGAGAGAGAGAGAGAGAGAGAGAGAGAGAGTGAGAGAGAGAGAGAGAGAGAGACAGAGACAGAGACAGAGAGAGAGAGACAGACAGACAGAGAGAGAGAGAGAGAGAGAGAGAGAGAGAGAGAGAGAGAGAGAGAGAGAGAGAGAGAGAGAGAGAGAGAGAGAGAGAGAGAGAGAGAGAGAGAGAGACAGAGACAGAGACAGAGACAGAGAGAGAGAGAGAGAGAGAGAGAGAGAGAGAGAGAGAGAGAGAGAGAGAGTCCTTCAGGTGACTTTGCTCCCTTAAGTCCAGTCTCATGTTTCACCTGCCCGCCTTGTCTGTATGTGGAACCGTGACGAGCCCGGCGAGGGCTCACCACAACACGCATGCTGACTCTGCAGTTTCAGTGGGGCCCGGAGAGAGGGAGGAAGAACAGGGAGAACATGGGACACTGGATCAATGTCACACTGACGGTCATGGGAATTCTCAGTTCCATGAGAACCAGCCAGAAAAGATCATCCGATAAGGAAATATTCAACAACAGCATGCTAAAATGATTGTGTCAAACCACGTTATGGATAGTGTTGGACTAGCTTCGATGTCTGGGAAAGTACAGTCTGTACAGAGAGAATGAGAAAGAGAGAAGTGAGAGACAGACAGAGATAGAGAGAGAGACAAGGAGGGAGAGAGAGAGGGACAGAGGTGGAGAGAGTGAGACAGGGACAGAGAGACAGCGAGAGGGGAGGGAGGAGAGAGTGAGAGAAGCTTGTTGATTCCAGGGAAAGCAGCAGCTGGGGGTATTGGCATGTGCTGTGTAAAAGCTTTCTCCCCTCCCCTGTACATTCAGACTCTCCATGGTCCTCACGGCCCTTTCTACTCCATTAAATGACAAAAGCAGCTTTGGTAGAGTCACCGCCTCGGACTAGCAGGATGCGAGTCTTTCTAAAGCAGCACAGAAACTCTCTCTCTGCATGCTAATGGCAACAGCACCTCTGATTCATGAGACCTCAGTCCTTTCAGAGCAGGACAGGCTGTGTTCACTTTGATCCCTCGACCACTCCGCAAGACCTGGAGTTGTTTTTCTTCTTTTCAGGGACATCGTGCTGTGTGTGTGTGTGTGTGTGTGTGTGCACATACACAAGTGTGTGTGTTCGTGGTTGTATGTGTGGGTGTGGTTGTGGGGGTAGGGTTCCATGTGTGTGGGAGTGTGGTTGTGTATGGCTGTGTGTGTGTGTCCAGGAGGGTGGGGTGAATGAGTTGTCATTTTTGGGACGTTTATTACACCAGCTTCCTCTTGGGCAGCCCCACATCAACCGTCACCAACGGCTTTACCTCATCAACCTCCGTTTATATTCAAATGTTCAAGATGCCAAGGTTACACTGTGCTGCCTGATAAGAAGGGAGATTCTGCCACTGCCTTACCTGTGTCACATCATCCGGTTTAGGAAATGATTAACCAATACACAGTTTAGGAGGACATGAACGCGCCTCCTGAGTCTTAAACGATTGGAGCATTTGAAATTCATCTGCACCAACAGTGCAATGGTTTGACTCGTATGCTCATGACTCGCATGAACACAACTTCATGGTTCAACAGGGTCAAGTATGATGTGAAATACAGAGCGAGAGAGAGACAGACAGACAGGTAAAACAGGCTGACAGATAGGCAGGCTGACAGACAGACAGACAGACAGACAGACAGACAGACAGACAGATAGGCAGACAGACAGACAGACAGACAGACAGACAGACAGACAGACAGACAGACAGACAGACAGACAGACAGACAGACAGACAGACAGACAGACAGAGACAGAGAAACAGACAGAAAGGCAGATAGACAGTCACTGGGTTGTACATCTCAGACCTGAAGGCTCGCAGCATGTGGTCCCTCTGTGCCTGGGGCCTGTCTACCACTGCTCCATAGTGAATCTTTCATTGGGCTTGTTTATTTCTGTTGCTATGGTAACACCTCATCAACAACTGCGAATGAGATAGTGGAGGCATGGTGTGATTTCCTGTCTGCGTGTGTCACTTTGTGAACATGATACAGATAAATGAAGGTGATAACTTAACTTAACCGACTTGTGTCGGTTGTCAAGCAAACACCTCATGCAGCAAGTATGAATCACAGGATGTCCATCATAAAAAACAGAAGAAGTGTACCTCCTCAGAACCTAATAAACTCATATTCAATATTTGAATATTTGAATTGGCTAGCCCCACTGCATAATGTACAATTGTTGCCTGTTTCACTGGAAAGATATCAATTCAGCATTCTAATGCAGAAAAAAATTATGCTGTTCTGGGTCTGAGAAATCAGTGGTTTGAAAATGTTTTAGACTGTTATGTGTAAGTATGTCTCCCATGAGATCTGTCTGCTGTTGAAGCTTTGGGGAAAGGTATGGACATATCAAGGGGAGCATGTAACCATGGAGACAGGGCAGAGTCACGGTCACATGAAGAAAATGCTCACCAGAGACCAGACAGAAAGTCACAAGACAGATGCAAACTCAGATGCAAATATGCACCTGTTGGTACTGTGCAAAGTACCAACCCCCCCCCCCCCCCTCTTAAAATAGTTGTCTTGTGTGTGTGGGTGTGTTTGGGTGTGTATTTGGGTGTGTGTGGGTGGGTGTGTTTGGGTTTTTCACTGTTGAAACAAAACGTTTGTTTTGGATGCTTCAAGGCTGAACAGTGCAGACGACTGATGTCTGGGTCTGATGTCTCAGTGATGTTCCTATCTGTCTCATGGCGTTCCCGTCTGTCTCATGGCCTGTACACGTTTCACAACCAGACATCCATCTGCATCACAGCAGAAACGCCTAATGAACTGACTCATTTAAAATACACAACCTCATTCAGTTCATCTATGCTACATGATCTGTTTCATTGTGCCATTCAAATGCCCCTCTGCATGTGATACAAGACCAGATGAACGCCACAGCGACACAAAAGCCAGAGGAAGTCATTCCGATGTACAGAATAGCTGCTTCCTCTCGCAGACAAAGATGGCTGAGAATAAGTCAAACAAAGGCCCGCTCCCACAACATGTGATTGAGCTGCTGTGCGGAGACTATAGGAGGAAACTGATTGAATCAAAGCAGCTGGCTCATTGTACGAGATATGGATGGTGGGTGAGCGAGGAGGGGGGATGGGCGAGGGGGTGGGAACGGAAGGTGACATTATGCCCCATCCGCTTCCTGGAAGCACATCGCAAATGTGGATGAAGCAAGGCCACAATGCACCGTGGAATCGACGAACAGTCAGTGTCCAACACATGTGAGGTTGGGGTGTGTACATCCAAGAGGTGTGTGACACACGTTGCTCAGGGCTGTTTATGTAGAGGTGTCGGTTTAGTGCTGTGGCCCTTTCCCACTGTGTGAATGTGACCAGGCTACCAACCACCGTCTTCCTTCTGTTTGTTTATCTGTCGCTGGCCTTGCTGTTGCTATGCACCGTGTTTTGCTGAACATGCCCAGCCTCTGGCCCTCTCCCTCTCTATTGACGAATAAAAATAACTCTCGTCTGAGGCTTGTTTTACCCAAAAGCTACAAAATGGCGTCCGTGAAGCCAAACTTCTCAATTGGCTTCCAAATGTCACCATGCACAAAAGGGGTAATACCGTTGCATACTTTCTGTGCTGACTTTTGTCTTCCTCTCCTTTCCCCCTGTCCTCGCCCCGTCCTCACCCCCCACCTCCCTTCTCTCTCCGTTTCCTTCCCAGCCATGACGTCTCGGAGCTGCAGCCATGCAAGGGTGTTCCATGTGGAAGGAGCTCAACGCTACGCACTGACCTTTGACCTGGCCCTGGAGCTGTGTGAAAGTCTACACGCTACCCTCGCCAGCAAGGAGCAGGTCGAAGAAGCTTACCAAGAAGGCCTGGAGACCTGCAGGTGAGGTCACCCCGCTTGTCTCCATGACAACCACATGAATCCATTTGCTTCCCATGTGACATTGCTCAATATTTAGGACCTGCTATGCCTAAAATATATAATTATAATGACACACAAAAGGACTTTACTATCTACAATTCCTGACGATCGAATCAGATTTGTAGTCACAATCAAAAACTGTGGTTTGATAACATCAATGGTGATCAATTATGTCAGTTAATTAAACTATAGTTCACAGTCAATCAGCCTTACATCTAATGTAAAAAATTAAGTACAAGACAGCACAATTTTTGAAAACCATTGTAACACTTGATATAATAATAAGGCATTGTTCAATGGACACAGCCACTTTAAAAGGAACTTTATAAAAAGCATTGCTGACAATTCTGTTAGGCAAAACAAATCTACAATAGCTGGTCCATAGAAGTCTGTAGAGAAGTCACTTGCTCCTTTGTAATGTGAAATACTTCTTCTGTAGGTATGGTTGGATCAGCAACCAAAATACCTCCATTCTGCGACACAAGGCACATCCTAACTGTGCCAACAATGCCACTGGGGTTTTCTACCATCAATTCACAATTGACAATCACTTTGATGCCTATTGCTACGATGATAAAGGTGAGCCATATAAACTGAAGTGTAATAACACTTTATTTAGAAGTCCCAGTTGGTGGTATAAGCTGTGTATCCAAAACACTTTAAATATGTTGCTAATCTTTAGTCCTTTGAGCTACTCCATGTTGATGTCATACTGTATGTACATTGGAGAGAGGACAGTGTGACAGATAAAGGGCACACCTGGAATGTTCTTCTGCACTTCAACACTTTATTCGCTGTGTCCACAGCCGACCCAAAGAAGAACTGTGACCAGGCCATAAACCCGGACTCCACCGGACCCGACAGCCTCGGCGGAGAAGAAGAACAGTATCTCTCTGACGCTGCAGGTGATCATCCTCCTCATCCTCACTCCTTCATCCTCAGTCTTCACGGTCTGTTTTCTGGGTCGTCGTCCTCGTTGTTTCCTCAACACTTCCTTGCTTTTCCTCAGTTTCTTTCTTGCTCCCCGTATTTGGGAACCAGACAAGATAAATACAACGCATTTTCTGCATCAGAAGACTACTATTGTCCCGCTGACAGGACTCATTTTGGAGTTGACTGTTGACGCTAGACAGGCCAACAGGTTACATGCAGTGCATGTTTTGTCTGTCAGTGAAAGTGTGTGAAAAAAATGATACGAAAGAAGAGCAGGATCTATTCTAGACAGATCATTCTATCAACCAAGACTGGACGAGAACAGACAGCTAAATTACCACTCCTCAAACAATGCAGGGAGGGGCTTCAGTAACCTGGATCACAATGGCTCATGTCTATAGAGCAACAAACCAGCAGCATCCAGAACCACCCTCCAACCCTATCCTCCACACCCATCATCCAACCACCAGTCTCCAGCCAAACTCTCCTGCCCCCCCAGCTCTCCCATCCTCCAGCCCCACCCCACACCTCTACCTCTCATTCAGGGTGCGGCGGGTGTTTTCCCATGAGTTGTGCCATAAGAGCCCATGTGTTCTGTCAGAGTCAGGTCCGCTCTGGAGTGTTCATGCTAACCAAATAGCAGTCGGCCAATGTTTAACAGATGAAAGGAATGACTGGTTTGTGTGTGCAGATACATGTTTACCAGGTGTGAGTGACCCGTGTCCTCTCATCTCTCACCTCTCACTGTACATAAAGCTCTTCTTATCTACTGTAGAAACAGGGAAGAACCCACATAGACACTGATCCTCCTACTTCCCCACACACACACACACACACACACACACACACACACACACACGCACTGCCCCACAAACATACTGTCACACTCACACATACACATACACTGCACAAACAATCCAACTCCACCTGCAAACAAACCACAAGCATCCCTCACCCATATGCAGACCCACTTCCTGTTCAACCCTGGTTATTTATTAATTTACCACACTGGTATGTGAGTCGGTATTTCATTGTAATTGAGCTTGAGTCCTCAGTGATGCCAATAAGATTGAACAATACAGCTATATTCTCAGTTTTGTCAGTGTTGACCAGCCAAAAGGCTTCGCCGAGACAGGAAAGCATTATCTCAACCCGCAAATTGACTTCCAAGGTTTTATTGGATGAATATCTTCTGCATTATCATTTGTCAGTTCATAAAGTCGGGTTGATGTGAATTAACGGGGCAATGTGATGACCTGTAAACGGATCGCCTTCAATCTAATAAAACCAAGAATGATGTCATCATTAGATAAAGAAATATGAAAGAAGATAGCCGTGAGATTCTTTACCACTGCAAAAAAAAAAACATTATCAAAGACCTATCTAGCCAAGCAGACATTAACAACTGTCATAAATATCCCACCCGATAGCTAATCTTTATCCAGATTGATAATACGTCTATTGATTTACTGTAGTTGTTTAATTTTGGTCTGTTTACCCTAACTACGTTTCTTGGTTGAATACGATCCTCATGCTGACAGGCTGTAGCCATGCATTGACACGCATCTCCTCTTCTCATCCAGATGACACCACTCAGCAGCCTGGGGACCAGGAGGATATGGAGAAGGAATACATCCAGACACAGACTCCAGACCAGGAGGATATGGAGAAGGAATACATCCAGACACAGACTCCAGACCTGGAGGATCACCCAGAGGCTCTGCCCACCGCCCAGCCCGAGGACTCGCACGAGGTCCATGTCGAACACGCTGGTGCCGACCCTACTCTCGACAGCCAGGCCACCACCCTCACCCCAGAGACGGACACCGAGGATGGCATCACGACCCCCGAGGACATCCCTGCCTTCGGAGGGGACGAGGACTTAACCGCGCCCCCGTCCACGGACGCCGGCCCGGACGCATCCGTGGAGGAGGGGGAGACGGAGGGGGCTTCAACAGCGAGCCCTGTTGGGGAGGAGGAGCAGGCTGGAGGGAATGAGACACAGGGGGCCAGTCCCACGGGAGAACCTGGACTGACCCTGGAGGACACCACCGGCTCTGGCATGCTGCCCCCCAACACCGAGGAGGAGGACACCATCACGGTGACACCTGTGGAGGAGCCAGCTGGAGCAGCGGAGCCCACCGCCGAGGGAGGGAGCATAGAGGAGAAGGTGGAGGCAGATGAGGAGAAGGAGCTGATGGTTGCAGGTGAGGAGGTTGCGTGTTTAAACTTATGCTTCAAGGCTTTTTGTGATGTGTGCACTCTAAATGCCAACTCTAAACGCCAAAAGCCAACTATTAAAATATGACTTTCTTCCAAACGGGGTTAGCCATAGTTAGAATAATGCATTAACTGGTATATGATAACATAGGCAACAACCAAAAATATTGGTACTGTTAACATAGCATAATTGCCCTTAGATTACGAATAGAATGAGATTTGAGATTGTAGAACTCTACAAAGAGTAAATGTTGATCTTTAGCAAAATGTCAATCATTCTGCCATTGCATAAGGTTGAACTAACATCCTTTGCTTGGTCAGAAAAAAGTCCCCACCTTATAACGTGCTTCCTGGCCAGTATGAACAAACAGCTATAAGTGGAAAATGGTTTTAAACATAATGGTATCGGAGGACTAAAATGTTAATGTCACACTGAACCTCAGATATTTTCCTATAAGATTCTGTTGCACTAGTGTTCCCAGCCTTCACAAAGTCATCACAAAACTGTACCCTGGTCTGTTACCACAGCAACGGATTCTAATCTTCGGAGCAATTCATCATTTTTGATCTCAGGCATCACACCATATTGCCAACGGCTTTTTTGACAGAGCACAGGCTTCTCTCTCAAAGCAGCCTATCATGTAACATTTGATGTCTAAAATGGAAAGTGTTGCTGTTTGCTTCTCCTTTTTGTTTTTTGTCTCACTCCATCCACACATCTTGTTATTGGTGCAGAACATATGAGGACACATTTGTTTTGTCACATATAGTACGCCACAATTACATACGAATAATACGGGAGCAAAGACAGGTGGAAAGTACTGGAACAGCAAGACTGTAGTCTGCATCCCCCACAAGCGACAGGTTGCCGCTCTAACTTGAGAAAGTTTTAAAAGACTCAACTCGCCCCCTGGTGTTGGAGGGGAAAACTGTTTTATCAAACACAAACAATTAGATGGATAATACACGTCCTTGCAATTACACTGATGTGCAATCCCAAAAGAACTCTGAAATTGTACCGAAAACCTACCACACTTTTTATGGATTTAGACTTCCTGGGCCTTGAAGTGAGATCATCTGCTTCTCATAGAGGCACAGGAAGTTTACTAAGGGAAGGAAATCATTTTTCTGTTCCCATGACACGAGACAAGTAGACGTTTGGCTTCTGGGAAGACTAAGACAGATCACCTCTTGTTCTGAAGATTTTCATTCTTCCACATCCTGAGTGTTCGGGAGCATCCGTGGACTCCTCTGTGGAGCGTGTTTGAAGATGTTCAAACATCTGTTTGTGCAGGAGCAGGGAAGGAGAGGAGGGAGGCTGGACCAGAGACTGTCACAGTTTGACTCTTCCTCTCAACTCACTTTTCACATGGTTTTTCATCCTCGGAGAAAAATATTGAATATAATACAGAAATAACATCCTGAAATATACGATTTTTTAATTTATTTTTTACATTTATAAACAGTATACAAACAAGTAGAATGGCGCCCACAGCCACGATCACGCCAATGACCACAACCTTTTCACGGCATAACCTGAGACTTCGAGTTCTACTTTAACCATTCCCATGGACTTCAGCTGGGGTCATCCAGTTAACTTTGGGTTAATCATTTCATTAAATCCAAACCTGTGCACCGCTGTGCACCACTGAGTTCCATATTGGACCTCAACTGTGATGAGTGAGGAAACCCAGAATGGCTTCAAACTTGGCCTCTTTCCTCTACCCTGGTCCCACACATGTAACACACAGGGGAGAAGGTCAGCATCCTGAAACGCTGCAGAATCGGGCAACATGTTTAGCCTCTGGGAGATTTCCCCTCATTGTTCCTACATGATTCCTCTCAGTCTAAACGCAGAAGCTTGTAATTAGGATTTCACGGTAAATGACAACCCTGTTGATCTGCATTCAAGCACCTACCCCCCCCCCCCCCCCCACCAGGTAGACAGGGTTCCAGGAAGTCAGAGCGTAAGGCAGATACAACATCCACTCTGCACATTCATCACCCTATGATCATTTATATGCCTCGCTGACAGGCAGCTTTGAAAGGCCTGGTGTGTCTCTGACAACAACAGACCCATCACAGACACAGGTCATTAACCTGGATGTTTCAGTTCATTGACTCGCATGTGACTGCACATCGCGTTTGATCCTTTACGGGGGGGGCGGGGGGAGGGTCCTGACGATGAGGGGGGAGTCAGCCTGTGATCAGAGTGTGTGTGCAAGAGTGTGCATGTGTGTGTATGTTGTGCGCGCAGTCATGCATTTGCAGTGTGCACTTATGTCGACATGAGCAGCGCGTGTGCTTGTGTACGTGTCTGCGAGGGAAGCAGAATCCGCTCTAACGTGCTGACAGTGAGCGCCGTGGCAGATGACTGATCTGCTCTACCCTGGCTGTTCCTCCACAGCTCCACCAAACACCAAATCAGGCAGGATGGGACCAGGAGTGGGACCCACTCCCACAACCGCGGGGCAGAAGGGTGGCTCAAGTGAGGATCCCCCCCCGGCCACATGCCCATCCCACGCCCTCTCCATCCCCACCCCCTCTCCACCCCCCCCCCCCCCCCCCCCCCCCCCTATACACCTCCACCCCCCCCACACACACACACACACCTGTCTGATACTTGATTGTCATTTGTACTTACTTCCCCAAAGCATATGTATATATACATAAAAATCTATTCTGTCGTCTGCCTGGCCCCTTTTTCTGCAGATTGGGTTGTGGTCATTGGCGTGGTCGTGGCTGTGGGCGCCATTCTACTTGTTTGTGCCGTTATCGCCAAGCGAAATAGGTGAGTCCGGAGTCCCTCGCCTGTGACTGCTCTCTCAGTCTATGCATGTACATCAGGTACACGTTGACATCAGCTGTTCCGGCATATATACTGTATACCATGTTGAACTGGTTTGAGACATTTGACATAGTTTTTCATTGAGCAGACACATGTATTCAAATGACACACACACATAGGGCATATAGAAAGTACAGTTCAAAAATAAGGATCAGAAGGGCGCAGTTCTAGCAGTAGTGTGGTGGTTCGAATCAAGTGATGGTCAGCAGGCACAGTGCTAAAATAACCCCTTAACTATACAATATCAACTCAACCAGTCCAGTGCAATAAAAAACAGCAAAACATCTCATCTGTTCGTCCCCTCAGCTTGTGTGGGAAGCAGCAGTCTCTGATGATCTCATCCAAGGACGCCAGCGAAGGCAACGGCGCGGCGTCCTCGGTGGCCAGCTCCCGCGCCCAGGAGCGCGAGCAGGAGATGGTGACCCTGATGAACAAGGAGAAGATCCAGGAGAACGGCAACACGGAGGAGTTCACCGTCATCACGCTGGAGGAGTCCCCGGAGAAGGAGCAGCTGGCGTGAGGGGGGGGAAGCGGAGATGGAGGGGGCGGGGGGGGGGGGCGGGGGAGGAGGGGTGGTGGAGAAGAGGTGTGGGTGTTCGTGAAGGGGAGAGAGGTTGGAGAGAGGTTGACGCAGGAGGTCGTGACACTGGGACAAGACGTGAGCGAGAGACAGGCTGGCCGGGACTGAGACGGACACCTGGGACTGAGATTGCCTGGCACCGAGGAGACACTGAACATGCCAGCTAAGGTGTGTTTGTGTGGGTGTTGGAAGGATGGGAGGGAGGTAATGGTTTGAGGCTTTTATGATCTAAATACTTTAGTTATAATGTTTAGGTCTGGAGTTTTGCTGTCCTGCCTACCTGTTGCAAGGCACGGGGTCCAGTACTAACCATTGGTTTTGGGAAGGTAGGGCTTTAAAAGCAGGAAGTACAGGATTCCACTGAAGTCAGGATAGTCACCTTTAGGGTGGGTACCAAACCAGACTAAATAGTGCTCAGAAGCCCAATGAATGACTGGTTTGAATGGCATGATGTGTGTGTGTGTGTGTGTGTGTGTAAGTGTGTGTGTGTAAGTGTGTATGTGTGTGCACAATGTGTGTCAGAGGAGAGAGGATGACACAGGGGCACAGAAGTGTGGGTGAAGAAGATTTAGGGGAAGGTTTCGCTCTAAAACATTGCTGATAGGTAGTATCTAGCAGAATCCTTCCTATTCTCAAAACGAAACACACAAAACAGCAACGGCCTCCGAATCTGGTGGACAAATGAGTTGTCTGTTAATGAGGCTTTTGTTTAGTTTCAGTGTGTAATCTCTTTGTTATTTCTCATTCTTTTATTACTCGGTATTACCGTAACCTTGTGTACATTTCACGTCTCCTGTGGATTGGGATTGGATGTTTATTCTTCAAGTAAACTCAAGATGTCACTATCTTAATTTATGCAGTTTGGATTCTCTTTTCTGTTTTCCGTTTGATTGCCTATGTATATACTGTATGCGCTTTAGAAAATGCCTTAGCAATAGCTGTCAATCATCTTTTATTGGCATTTAGGTGTCATTTGATAACATTTAAAAAAAAAGAATGTGTCATATTAAACGCAATGCCTATGAGGCAACAATTGTGATTTTCAGTAGAACGAGTGGATGTCGTATAAATAAGCTTGATGTATAGCATACATACAATGTGCATCCTGAAACACATATAGATGACATGAAGGACCATGGCATGAGCAGTCATGTTGAGTTGGGTGCAGGGTTACATGGATGATCTGTGTGTTCCAAGAGCTGATCTAAGATCTGTTTGACGTCTGGAATACACACAATAATCACACCAGTCCTTTCATCCTGTCATGCTGGGGGAAACCTGACCATACAAGCTGTCACTTAAGTTTCTTTTTTCACTCAACGGTTTTTAACAGTAACCCATAGCAACCAATCCGCCGTCTGGAGGAGTAACTCCATCCGTGAAAAAGCGCGGTCGGCAGTAACGATAGAAGGATGGCGAGACACTCGGTCATGACGATAACAGCACCAGCACACCACCAGGAAACTCATTAGAGGTTGTCCCTTGCTCCTGCCCTTGCCCTGCCTTGGGACGGACGCGACAGGACATGACAGGCAGCTCCAGCAGGGTACTGTCTTCGCGCTGATCCGCGTGCCTGCGAGCCTTCAGCTCCACACTCACGCGGGGCTTCCCTGGTGATCCTCACCGCGAGTCTCTCTTTCGTAATAGACCAATCCATTTGTATGTGTGGGTATTGTGAAATAATGTCATGTCCTTATTTTGTTCTGACAGATTGTTTATGGTTTTCACTGGGGCAGAGACGCTTTTGCCATTTCTTCCCCACCTACGGTGTTTGTTTTTGTGTTGTACTGTTTCATCCTGATTCACTCATCAGTCAATCAATCAAATTTAGCAAACGTATTAAACTAGGTGAGCATAACGACGAATTAACAAATGATTGTTAATAAACCCATTTGTCATGGTTCAAATAAATGTGTATAGAAGAGTTGTTATTGTGTTCATTCAGAGAGCATGCACGTGTAGGTTATGAGTGTGTGCCTTTGTGTGAGAGAGAGAGAGCGAGAGAGAGAGAGAGAGAGAGAGAAAGAGAGAGAGAGAGAGAGAGAGAGAGAGAGAAAGAGAGAGAAAAAGAGAGAGAAAAAGAGAGAGAAAAAGAGAGAGAAAAAGAGAGAGAGAGAATGGTGTGAAAAGGGAGGTGAATAGATTCCTTGCCGCTAACCAGGGAGGAGGAAGTGTGGTTGCCATGGTATCCGGGTCATGATGCAACAACATTTTAACCCAGGCAAGACAAAGACTGCAGGCGGCCATTTTGAGGATTGAGAAAGGGTTTCCAGTATTACAAATATCTACACAGAGCAAGGGAAGGTGGAACTAACATTTTCATTTATTTAGCAGATGCTGTTATCCCTAGCAAAGTACACAAGAGCATGTAGCCATAGAGCAGTCGATGATAAACAAGATGATAAACAAGCACTGGAGGTATACAGTTCTATAGTACTATAAGAGTACTACAGTAATTTTACATGATACAGTGCCCTCCAAAAGTATTGGAACAGTGAGGCGAATTCCTTTATTTTTGCTGTAGACTGAAAACATTTGGGCTTGACATCAAATAATGAACGTGAGACCAGAGATCAACGTTTCAGCTTTTATTTCCAGGTATTTACATCAGGATCTGATGCACAACTAAGAAAATATCACATTTTGTTTGAATCCACCCATTTGTCATGTGAGCAAAAGTATTGGAACAGATATACTTAAAACATATTTAAGTGAATAAGACTTAATATTTAGTTGCAAATCCTTTGCTTTCAATAACTGCAGCAAGTCTGTGACCCATTGACGTCACCAAACTTTTGCATTCTTCCTTTTTGATGCTTTCCCAGGCTTTCACTGCAGCCTCTTTCAGTTGTTGTTTGTTTTGTGGGGTTCCTCCCTTCAGTCTCCTCTTAAGCAGGTAAAATGCATGCTCTATAGGGTTTAAGTCTGGAGATTGACTTGGCCAGTCTAATACCTTCCATTTCTTGCCCCTGATGAACTCCTTTGTTGTTTTGGCAGTGTGTTTTGGGTCGTTATCTTGCTGCATGATGAAGGCTCTGCCAATCAGTTTGGTTGCATCTTTCGTTAAATTGGCAGACAAAATGTTTCTGTAGACTTCCGAGGTCATTTTGCTGCTGCCATCATGTGTTACATCCTCAATGAAGATTAATGAGCCCGTCCCAGAAGAAGCCATGCAAGCCCAAGCCATGACATTACCTCCACCGTGTTTCACAGATGAGCTTGTGTGTTTGGGATCATGAGCAGTTCCTTTCTTTCTCCAAACTTTAGCCTTTCCATCACTTTGGTAAAAGTTAATATTTGTCTCATCAGTCCATAAAACTTTGTCCCAGAATTTTTGAGGTTCATCTCTGTACTTTTTGGCAATTTCCAGCCTGGCCTTCCTATTCTTCTTGCTAATGAGTGGTTTGCATCTTCTGGTGTAGCCCTTGTACTTTTGTTCATGAAGTCTTCTGCGAACAGTAGATAGTGATACCTTCACTCCTGCCATCTGGAGGTTGTTGCTGATCTCACTAACAGTTGTTTTAGGGTCTTTCTTTACAGCTCTCACAATGTTTCTGTCATCAACTGCTGATGTTTTCCTTGGTCTACCTGTTCGACGTCTGTTACTTAGTACACCAGTAGTTTTCTTCTTCTTCAGGACATTCCAAATGGTTGTACTGGCTATGGCCAATGTTTCTGCAATGGCTCTGATTGATTTTCCATCTTCTCTAAGACTCACAATTGCTTGTTTTTCACCCAAAGACAGCGCTCTGGTTTTCATGTTGTTTTCACCTCTGAATACAGTCTGCATAGACAAAACCTATCTTACCCAATCTGAACCTGAGTGTAGACATTCAGTGGTATTTATTGATTGAATAATGTATGTAATAGGACACACCTGGGCAACAAAACACACCTGTCAGTCACATGTTCCAATACTTTTGCTCACGTGACAAATGGGTGGGTTCGAACAAAAAGGTGATATTTTCTAATTTGTGCATCAGATCCTGATGTAAATACCTGGAAATAAAAGCTGAAACGTTGATCTCTGGTTTCACATTCATCGTTTGATGTCAAGCCCAAATGTTTTCAGTCTACAGCAAAAATAAAGGAATTGGCCTCACTGTTCCAATACTTTTGGAGGGCACTGTATATGGTCGTTTTAAAGTATGTAATTAAGTGTAGTTAAATACACTATTGATACAAAGAGGAGTGACGTATATGTAAGTGCATATTGTGCCCTTACATAGTGATATAATGCAACATGTGTGATAAAGATTAATGAATTCACTGTCACGCCCACCCAGCGTTAGTCCGGTGTGGGTGTGATCTTGTTTCGTTTTTCTGTTTGTCACCCTCACCTTCCTCAGCTGTGGACACACCTTGCTGTTGCTGTTCTCTCCCCGCACCTGACACCAGTCACTCATCAGCGCACCTGTCAACGATCAGCTCATCAACCACCTACAAAAACCAGCCCGACCTTCCTCTCCCTGCCGGATTGTTTGTTTATCGCTTATGCCAGCCCGGTCTCCCTTTTTGTTTATTAAAGAATTAATTCTGCACTATGTTCCAGTCCTGTCCCCAACCCTGACATTGACTGAATAGTATGTGTTTCAGCAAGCCGAAATAGCTCAAATACTCAATTATCGTTGATACTGTATTAGTAGGGTCTACTCAGGATGTACAGAATTATATTAGAATATATGATGTGAATGTATGGCCATGCTGGAATCGTTATACTGTATATTTGCTGTGTTCACTTCGGTATGACAGACTTCCTGCAAGGACCATGTTTTATTTTGGTGAACCGCATTGCCCCATTTAGACCACTCATTGATTCCTCCATCGCTTTCTTCCTGTCTTCTGTGGAGACAAAAAATATCAGGACAAATATGTTAGACATGGATATTTCTCTATTAAATGAGATATAAAAGTGAAGCACAGATATGGAGAGAACCTTAAGGCTCATGCTCACCAAAATGCTTGTGTAAATGGTAATGTCCTGTCTCTCTGGATCTGCAGACAGAATTCTTCTTGTTCTCCCCACAACAAGCATACTTGCCGTTCAGGTAAGAGTGCTTGTGGTTGATAATGGTCTCAAACTCGTACTCCAGAGAGTTGGCATTCACCTGGGCCACATGCTCCATGGAGTGCATTTTCCCATCATCGCCTTCGATGTACTTAGACCTTCCCAGCAGTGTCCCATAGTCCTCATAAAGCACCACAGTCTGCCATTCATACGTGATGTCATCAGTCCCCAGGAGGTGAGACACCTCGTGGATGAGGATTCCCGGCTTGGAATCTGCACACAGGTTGTCTGGGGCACTCCAGAAAAGCTTGCACAAATACACATTGTTGTCTATCACACCTGTTCTGACGTAGGCAAAGACATCGTAGTTCTCAGGGTGTAGGTCCTGTCTGAACTGGATCTCCTTCATGGTCTTCAGCAGGTCGGTGAGGAGCTTCTCTGTAGGTATGCAGCAGAACGTATAGGGGTCCACAGGGTCGGCGCAGGAGTAGCGGTAACTGACAGGAAAGCCATAGAATTTCTTCTCCAGAGCGTCCTGCAATATCTCTATGGTGGCTCTCCTGGCCTGCTCTGCTATCTCCAGCCTCTCCCCACTCAACTCAGAGATGGAATCAGACATTTGATGGCCCTGAAAGAAGATTTCGACAAAAATGCTCACGTTCAGATATAGCTTGGCTAGTTTGGCTTCAGTGGGAAGGTGCAGCGCTGATGTTTCTTTCTGGTTTCTTTCATTCGCTCTCTCTCCTTCTCAATCATAATCGCCCTGAATGCATGTTGTCCATTTGGACATAACAAAGGCTCCAGAGAAGAATACACCATCATTCACATCTGCATCTTTCCACACCCAATAACTACAATCCAGTCCCACACTTGATTCCCATCTGCAAATCCCCACATAATGTACTGTACACCTGACACCAGTCGATACACAATTTACATGTGCCTGTTAATTTTTTTACACATCTGATCATTCTTCCTCATTTTTCTTCTTCTCCCCTTTAGAGACCAGTAGCCCTTTACAAAATCTTGAGTGCTGGTAAGTGAAAGTAAACATAGTGACTTATCATATTTTCTCAGTGCCAAAGTGTGTGTGTATGGGGGTCTTTTCTGGGTGGCTTTTTACTGTGTATAACTCGAAAACAACTATCATCTCAGTTGTATGCCTGCGCCTCGTCCGTTAATTATATATAGTGGGACAAGTTATCCCTTATTTCTCACCGTGAAAAAGGGTTGAAATGCGTGCGAAAAACAAGGTGTTGCATGAGAAATAGCTGAAATGCGTGAGTCTCACGGCAAATGCATGAGACTTGAGAGCCCTGGCTACTAACCTTTAAAATAGGAGATACGAACAGATGAATACTCGATGTCAATTTCGCTTCAACTAATCCAAGCGGCGGGTCCCTTTAACTTCCTCAACCACTATCGAAGAGCTCTTCACCACTGACTTTGAGATAGACTTCAAAATAAGTCCCTTTGTATTTGAAGTATTTCTTAAATAAACATAAAACTATACTTTACTACGTGACTGTTAATATTGAGTGCGTCACACCTACACAGTCCTGTCACATCTGCGAAGGTTTGACCCATAGACTGTGGATTGAACGCAACAAATACCGGAAGACTAGTCTAGAGTCAAATAAAGAGGGCGTTTTCCGTCCCGGGTTGGCCTGATGGTGTCCAACACAGCAGTAGTTTTATAGTGTTTTAAAGTCGTTCTACTGCTTTCCCTTCTTTGAATGTTATTAATTTATTACCTTACTTCTACCAATTATGTTTCAATATTAGTTGTTCTGTTGTTTGTTTTGTGGTTCTACGTTTAATATAGAAGGGGTAGATAGAGGTCCGTGAGCTTATGGTTAACATACAATGTTTTGATTTAATGACGCAATTTCCAATGCCTTAGTCGCACAGAGGCAAATACCCGTTGAGGTATTCCTCTGTGTATTTCCCACTGTATGTGGATGTGGATACCTGAGAGGAAAGGGAAAGGGCAGTAATAATTACTGGGCATTAATTAGAGATCCACCACAGAGACAGCTCAAATTCAGCAAAAGGCTTCTGTAAATAATTAATATTTTGTCTGTACTGTGTTTGTGTGTCCCCTAAAGCAAATATGTACTCAATGTAACAGTCATCAGATAAGTCAAAATCCTTGTATTTGTTTTACTGAAAGTCAAGACAGACCACATTTAGTTATGAATCCACGTTTATTAGTTATCATAATCGTATATGTACACCAAAGGTACAACACTTATTGATATGTATGAACATACTTTTATGGATACCACAGGTCTGGTAAAGAAAAGAAATCATGTATTTTTTGTCTTTATTTCGTTTTTCAATATTGTATCTTCCCCACATACTCTCTCCCCTTACATCGCAATGACAACATCTTTACAAAGAGGGACTTCTCTAAAAATGTGGGACAGGTAGGTTGGAATGGGGTGAAAGAGGTTATCAGGTCTACTAAGGAGTTCTTCAAATAGACACTTCTGTTGAAGACAGACTTGAAGATATACTGGCTTGCCCTACAAACACTGGGCTAATCAGTTTCCATTAGATTTGAACTTTCTATGTTCCGTGTATTTGTTTGTGTATGTGTGTGTGTGTATCAGGGTAGAAGTACAGCACGAACATGATTAATTTGAATAAGTATGTGTGTACAGTTAGGTATCCCTATCTTGCATCAGTAACACAAGGTGCAAACAATACAAGACACAAGATGGTGGATACTAATGATACGTTTTGCTTCCTCTCCAATAGAGAATCAAGATGGTTCCGGAAAGGAGATTTATGGCCTGAGGATTATAGTAATATATCGTAACAGGCTTTGCTCCAGACATTTGATTACAATTGATTCTGAAACCCTACTAATAGACTGTGCTAAAATGCATCAGTCTATTTTACATACTTAAAACTGGACCTTTTCCTTTCATGCAAACCTGATCACATTCCCTTTCCTAATAGTACATTGAACTCAACACGTCATCCTTCCTGTCGTTAAATTGGAACTTTCCCTTCCTTTCTCTTGTTGCTTTCTCCTTTACTTCAGAATCATTGTAATCTCTGGGACATTCTGCATTGCCATTGAACAGAGCAATTATATATATTTATGTACAATGAAAATGAATGCACATGACTTATATCTTCATTGAACAAACATTCAAAACGCTTACATTAGATAAAAAAAAAGATATTTATATATTGATGTGTGACAGGTAAGTGAGACAACTAGTTAACAGCTATTAGAAAATAAAAAAACAAGCAATTTAATACACATTTCCTTCTATACATTTGATCTATTCTAATTTTTTTCAGAACATAGATGATATATTTTCTAGAGGATTACATATACAATCACAGCGATGCGACTCTATTTCTACATACTGTTCCATGTCAACGCCCCCAAAACAAAACAAGAAAAACAAAGCATTTGTTACCTACAATATATACACAAAGTGCAAGGAGGCACTTCAATATCATGCTTTTAAGATAGTGGTGCAAAAAATAATCGTTTTCATGCTTCTAAAACTGTGAGTTTGAACATATAGTGGTCCAACACTCAATCCCCCATTGATGACACAATAGTTCTCTCCTTACTAGAGAGCTTCTTCCTGAAGGTCACAAGGTCAAAGGTCGGGCTTTGGGAGCCGTCTGGGCCAGGGCTGTGGTTTGCAGCTTACTGATTTCCTGTGATAATGTGGTGAATGCCGTGACCTTCCAGGTTTTGTGTTTGAGTGTGTATTTAACAAGTGCATGTATTAATTAATGTGTGTGTCTGAGGGTGAAATAGGTGTGTGCGTGTGCGCTTGTTTGCGTGTCCATGAATGTGTGTGTGTGTGAGGTGTGTGTGACTTTGTGTTTATATCATTAATCATGTCCATGCAGCTTGCACAGTAGAACACCACAGTATGCTGTGTTGTCGAGACGCACAGCCTGTAAATCAAACTCAAAAGCAACGTGGCATTGTTCTTACTAAAGAAGTGTTCCGTGTTTTTAAAAGACGGTGCTGCTACAGAAATGTGTGTTAGGTTTTCTAGTGTTACTTTAATCAATATTATCATGATGCTCAAACTGGCTACAAAGCTCTAAGTTTACATCGTCAAGGCAAGGATGTCATTGAGCAAAATCAACAAAACGACACGAGAGAAGGAAACAACACTGATAAACAAATGACACCCACACCTGCATCACAACTATTCTCACACAGACACATGCGCTCCAAGACAAGGATTGGCAGATAGTGGACTAGCTTTGAGTGTCTGTGTGATTTTTATTTAAGCCATTTGGTTCCATGAGAGGGATAGAAGTTCACTACCTGAAAGCTGGCAAGTTTGGAACCGGTGTTTTAGGTGGCCGTTAGGCTGCTGTGTGTGTTGTGGCCCACTCTTGGTTGTCAGACCTACAGCTGCAGCATCCAGGGTCAGAAAGAACAGTCTTAAGCTCTGGTGTTTACGAGGCAGTGGTTGTTTTATGTGAGGAAAAGCCACTTAAAGGCTGCATCAGAACTATGAGTACTCTTCCATGGGTTGGACCTTCATCCAACCACTATCTGAGTTGGGAAATACTGTCCTTGTACCTGCTTTTTTTTCTTTCAGCTTTTGTCAGTTGTCTGGTTGTTTTGTGCCACTTTTTCAAGTCTTATAAAATACAGTACCAGTCAGAAGTGTGGAATCATTGTTCCATTCAATTGAATAGGAAGGTGTGTCCAAACTTCTGACTGGTACTGAATATGTTTGTGCTTAGTAATAATAAAGGAAGGCCAAGGATAATTGAGGCTGGAATGTTAAGCTTGTCAAACAACTGTGTGCTTCTCCTCATAACAATATGTAATAAAGGTATAGATTACTTTTAAATAATTGAGTAGGGAAACTCCATCTTCATCATATAGGTGCAATATATACAATACTTTCTCATTAAAAAATAATTAGCCAGTAAACAGTCAATTTGTTTATAGTCAAAGGTTACAGATTCAAGTTGTGCACGAGAAAGGCGATCGTAAACAGGCTTTTTGAGAATCTCTCATATGGAAGTAAACATTTTAGGGTTATGATATATTAAAATCGAACATGTCCTCCTTGCTGAAGAGTTGATAATAAGCGTGAGTATCCAATGTTTTACTTTATGGGGCTCTTCAAAAATGTATTTATGTTAAGTCTGTAAGATCATTCAAAGGGTGGTGAATGTATGCATTTTGCTTGAAATTTCTTTCAATCTTACTATACCACAAGTGCTTTGTCAATGACTTTTTGTTCAAATGGCAATTTCTTTTTAAGTGCCAATAATTCATTTGTGCAATGTTCTAATATTTGCTTGTCATAAATGGCAATAAAATTGTGCTATCATCTTTATATTTGGCCTCATATTATTATAAGTATTCAATCAGAAAAACGAAAAAGGACATTCAAGTGAGTCTGATTTACTGTATTAACATCTGGGGACACTGTAGGATTCCCATTACAGTAGTTTATAATTATAAGTAGTCCAGTGCATAAACCAGGCAGGGTTCTCAGTTCCATAATGGCTCATTTTGATGAGTTGAAACAAAGTAATGAGAGACCCATAGTTCAAGGGTTTAGGTAATGCATGGATTGTGCGCAATGTAGAAACCAAAAAGACAGTACTGATCATGGAATAACGTCATGGAGGCGTTTCAAAGGCCTCTGTGGGTTGATTGATTTAATGTCTGTTTGGTCCCAATAGGTAACTTGGTCCTGTTCTCATTAAAACCCATACACACATCCATTCACACAAACCACACAGATACAGCATGGCAACACTGAAAAATTACCTTCCCGTTACAGTAGACACAACCAAAAGACAAAAGGGCTCTATTATCATATGTGAATTGTGCTTGTGTTTTCCACAGAACGTGTGGTTGTAGAGTAAGCATCAGGAATCCCGTCCTTGCTATCTGTCTTCAACAATTCCATCACCCTGATGCACCCAAGGGGTTGTGGGTAGCAAAGACAATGGGATGTTTTACAAGGGGAAGGGAAATTAGGAAGGGTCAAAGTATACTTTGTCAGATAAAAGGGGCTCTGTGGTTGAGCAGCTGCCTATTGCTGTGCCATTGGTGCTAGTAATGACAAGCTTGTGACGTACCGTAGTGACGTTTAACACAGGGAACCTGTCAGTCTTCCATGACTCCATAACAATTATTCTCAATCATCTTCTGTCACTCGAGTGACAGGTTGCCTGTATCAAACTGAAACCTACCACCTGAATGACTGCTGTTTCTTTACTGTTTACCATTACATTAACCCTCCCGCCAGGCTATGAAAGCACTGGCTCTGTAGAAACAGACAGCATATTTATAGGATTAATTGAAGTAACAGTTTGTTCTCTCTTCACTCCCTCCCAAGCCTTGATGTCCATTGTGCAAGTGTTTGCTACATAGCACATTTTAATACTCTAACAGGCTAAACATACCTCTGTTATCATCTCACTCTTAAGTGAATTAGTATTAGTTGGTTCAGTCAGCCAGATAGACGGTTAAAAACACTGTAAAAGGGACTCTTAAAATAAAATAAAAACTACATAAAAAAAAACATTAGTAGTTCTGTTTGCGTGTTTTTTTTTTGTGTGTTTTTTTTCCACTCTTTTTTCACTGGATAGGAAAGCTTGTGGAGCTGGGGATCTGTGTGCTGGCATTATTCACGTTTCCATGGTTCCTCCTCAACAAGCGTGCACTCCGCAGCAGAGCCGTTTGTGGCCGAGGTTACCTGCAAGCAGTTAGCAGCACGTCTGAACACAGGCTCCACAGCACAGACACAATGCATGCTTCATGCTCTCCCTAGTTTGAAGCAATGCAAGCATACTGTAGATAGACTCAGTGGTCTTATTACACAACACGTATGGAAGGATCAAGACATCAGGGAGACCTCGACAGTCACGGATGACCATGTGTGCGGTGGCTTGGAGGTCTTAAGAATGAGCACTGGCACATTTTACCTGAGGAACCATAGACATACAACCACACAACGTCAATGAGCACTGGTAACACATACAACCGGTAAAAAGAAAATCATACAACTGCAAAATAGATAACAAAGTACAACAATTAAAAGCTGAGCTATGGTTTAGTCTGTACATGTTATTTGCAAGGCATTCTACAATGGTTTGCATCTTTAGATGAATGTTAGGGTTATACTCTACAGCTAAAACATACCAGCAAAAATATTGTGCAGGAAAGAAAAAAGAACGCACTTTACATTAATGTTATTGTAACAGTGTATTACACGATAATAATGTTGTGGAACAGTCTATAATGGCACACTAACATTTTTCTATATGTAATATATAGTACATAAAAATGTACATTATTATTATAATATAATAATATGGAATGGGGAATAATTGTAATATAATATTACAATTATTTATAACTTAAATAGGTGAAAACCTTGATTTAATTGTGTGAATGATCAGAATGGTGCCTCATAGCATATATATAATTGCAAAGTAATTATAATCTGCACCACAACACACTTGCTTATTTAACACTACTTACTCATGTAATCACACTGTAACAAGCACATTTATGTAAAGTGTACCTGGACATAGCAGCCGTAATACCATGTTTATCTGTAAATCACCATTAATGGATGTTTGAATTGGTCAGGAGCAGGTCTGTTGTGGACAGTTCACTAGTGCAAAGTCTTCGGTGTTGCTAGGCAACAGTCTTGATCCTCTGATAAATTAATGGGACCATGGAACCTTTCACACCCTGTCCTGCTGTTCTAAGAAATGCACAGCCTATATCCCCATGCATTGTAGTGCAGGCCACATGCACCATGGTTATTATGTAGAAACATTATTCAAATCAAGATAATGAGCTATACTGAGTAAGCTGAATCTACCATCCATTTTCACAAGGCACTTTTCTCACTATGGACATAAATAGCTGGTGTCAAAATACGTGGGCAAGTGCCAGACTCCCCAGTATGGATGTGCTGCATTCATTCAGAATGGGATGTATGCAGTGCTAATTAGACACGCTAACACTCTTTCCGCATGTTTAAACAGCTCAGAAATAATGTGTGCTCTTAAATTGCAACAGACGTACAGTCAGGGAGCCACGTTGATCTGTAGGACAGTGAATGGAGAGACTCCATAGCAACGCTTTTTTTCTTCTCATCACTTAAGAGTGTTTTCTGTCCCTAACGCCGGTCCAAAAATATGTTTAACTCTATACTTTGACATCAAATCAAATCAAATCAAATGTATTTGTATAGCCCTTTTTACACGCAAGCATGTCACAGAGGGCTTCACATGCGCCCATAGAACTGCCCCTCAACCAACCTAAACCCTCAAGGAAGACAAGGAAAAACTCCCAGAAAAACTCCCACCGGGAGAAAAAATGGAAGAAACCTTGGGAGGAGCAATTCAGAGAGGGATCCCCTCCTCCAGAGACGGTTGGTAAGAGAGAGGAGCAGAACACAAGCTAAACATAGTCATACAGTGTCAATGGGTTGACATGGGTTTTGGGACAGGGGACTTGGCGGTGGAAACAAAACATTTAGGGAAGGGTGGGCAGTGCTCATCTTCTACTTCCCCAAGGTCCGAGTCAGGATCACATGGCTTGGATTACCTCTCTGATGCACTCCTATTCAAACCAAACCAGTTCCATGGCAGGAGATCAGGCACCTCACTGATGTTTATCCATTGTAAGATAGATCTACCATGGACTATGAAATAATTGACTATGGTTGTAAGGATTGGTGTTGGCTTATGTGGTATACTTGGTATATTTTGTAGCGTACTGTGGTGCCCCTGCAATTATAAAAAAGTATTCTTGGATCAATTCAAGTCTTACCCTACTCTGCTGTATTTGTAATGGACTGGTCCATGAACCATTCTGATGGATTTGAATTATTTTAGTTTTGAAATGTAGTTAAGCCAAGGTGTTGGTAGGTTGTGATCAAAAAATGTCACTTACAGACAGACATGGCAAAAGGCTGCTTTTCTAGACAACCGCACATTGAAATATATACACATGTATTTTTGGTATTTTCCCAGTTTCTTCTTAAAATAATAGTGTATGTATTTACATTGGCATCTACACATGCAAACGAAACATGCAGTTCATGCGAAAGAGAGAGGTTAAATAGAAGTCTCTACGTCCGTAAGCATTAGAGATACCTTGCACTCATCTACTACGACTGAATTGCGAGCGGCACTGACGCACTGGTTGGAGTTGTTTTCGTGGTGGTTCTTCATGTCGTCATAGTAGGACTGGGTCTTGTTCATCATCTCGATGTCGTCCGACTTGGCAGCGTGAGCGTCCAGCTCGTCCAGCTCAGCCTTGGACATGTGGTACACGATCCCCGCTCCGTACGAGTCGCCCACGACGTTCACGGAGGTCCGGAAGCGGTCCCTGTGTTTAGGGGGAAGGGAGGTAGACAAGGAGAGGACGCAGGTCTGAATGGAGGTGGAGAAAGGCAAAACCAAAAAGGAAACGCGAACGGTCGGATAATCGATGAAGACGGCACTGTCCGTGCTAAGGTCATGGTTGGGGTCAAACTCACAGGAGCCAGTCAACGGCCACCAGCAGACTGATGTCCTGGGTAGGCAGGCCCACTGCAGTCAAGATCAGCAGCATGGTGACCAGTCCAGCACTGGGAATACTGGCAGCTCCCACACTGGCCAGAGTGGCTGTCATACTAGAGAGAAACAACAAGGGAGCAGGGCTCCTCTAAAGTCTCTTCACCAACACATTCCATCATTCCAAATAGAACATTCTAATAACAGAATGCATAACACGGAAGGAACATTGTTCTTATGAGAGGGTTCTCCAAAACAATTGATCTAATTTTAACCCCTTTTATCTGACAATGTAAACTGTCAATACGTGAATTGAAATCTGAACAGGTTTACTCTGTATAGTGGCTTTGGGGTTAATACTGCATGTGAAGTGAGATGTGGATGAGAGCCAACATGAGGGGAATACCTAATGGCAGATTTTTTATATGGCTGTTTAAGGACTGATGAAATGACAGACTAAAGGCCAAGGACTGCCTCAGTTAAATGAAGTACCCTTGTGGATAATGAGTACAGAGACTCCATGAAATGGTCCCTTAATTGACTGGCTGGCACTCTCATGATTCGCATTAAACCTGTCCTACTGGCACGTCCAAGTTACTGTGACTAAACACTGAAAATATATATATATATATATATATATATATATATATATATTGGGTAACTCTTCAATGTATTGACTTAGCCAAGCCTTTTAAGGTGACATGGTGATCTGCAGTTATATGTTTGGATTTACAGTGACATCTTTACCTGACAGTGATAATCTGCCCAGCATCCAGGTGGATGCCGTTCATCTGGGCAATAAATATGGCCGCCACGGCCTCATACAGGGCGGTTCCGTCCATGTTGATGGTGGCGCCGACGGGAAGCACGAAGCGGGTCACTCTCTTGTCAATGCCGAGGTTCTCCTCCAGGCAGCGGAAGGTGACGGGCAGTGTCCCAGCACTACGGGAAGGCGAGTGACAGACAGTAAGGACCCTGTAAGGACTGACTTACCAGTTGTGACCTTCTCTGAGTGAGACAACTGCATGAAATAATTCAGTTTTCAAACTAATCTCAGACGTCGACTTGTCAAGTCAATTGAATCGATACAGTCGGATTTGACAAATCAACTAACCCCGTCAAATCCGATGACACAAATCAATGAGCCAATCAAATTCGGATTTGAACAAATCAATGAATCAATCAACCGTTGAGTGTTCCTGACCTGGAGGCAGTTCCCAGGGCTGTAATCCAGGCCTGGAAGATGCCCATGAAGAAGGTGAAAGGGTTTTTCCTGGTGATGGCAAAGTAGATGCTGGGAAGGAAGATGACACCGTGGATGAGGAGGCCTACGATGACAGTCACCATGTACATGCCCAGCTGCTTTGCCACTGTCTCCAGGTCGTCGATGGAGATGATCTTGCCACAGATCAGACAGGCAATACCGAAGGGAGAGTACCTGGGGAAGAGGGGAGAAGAGAGGCTCAGATATCCGTACAAAAAACTTGCATTTTCTTGGTATTTCCTATAACATTCATGAACATTTGTGAACACTTAAATCTGTCGATCTATATGAGACAATTGGTGGCTCTGTGAAGTCCTTATTTATAGAGTGAAGGTGTCCAGGGGATATCTTTTACTGACCACATGATCATGATGACGATCTTCATCACTATCTCGTTGAGGATGTTGAAGAACTCCAGCATGAGCTTGGCTCTCTCGCCCATCTTCCCCATGCAGATACCGAAGGCAATGAAGAATCCAATAAGACCTGACAATCGCACAATCAGAAGACTCCATCAGAAAAGCATAGAAAGGGAACAAACGCAGAATGTCGACAGAGCAAAGTGCACTGACATCTGTGGATGAGTTGAAGCGAGACAGAAAACAGAGTTTGTGCATGCAGCAGCACTTAGGACATACTGCATGTTTCCACCAACTTCCTGACGGAAAACCACCTCGTCCTGATTCTCCTCCCTTCTTCAACCCACCAACCTACCAGCATACCAACTCTATCAGCCTACCTGAATATCAACCTTCAATCCTCCCAGCCTAGAACAGCCTACCTAAGACGTTCATGCCACTCTTGAACTGCAGAGTCTTCTTGACGATGAACTCTGGTTCCTTGGTGATGTTTGCCAGCAGACCCTCCACAGTGGTGGTGGCATTGACGTCCTCCACAATTACCTTCTCCACCTTCTTAGTCACCGTTTGGATCTGGGAGACGACAAAACAACTTACAATTAGTGAAAATATTGTGAGATGTAGGTTGTCTTAGAACGTCTTAGAATTATACCCAATTCCGATTCAGGAAGATTTTATGAATGGTGTCCCTAAAAACAAATTGAAAACATAGAGTGATGAAGGGAAAGCAGTGCAATGTCTTCAATGCTGCCGTGTGTGTGTGTGAGAGAGAGAGAGATAATTGTAGTAGCTAATTAGCACTGCATACTAAATGAACATCCTCCATACCGGGTCTAACTGTCAGGTGGTATTTTGACACCAGCTACAGTGTTAACGGGAAATTCCAAAGGTATGGAAGAGGACTCCTTACCTGCTGGAAGCAAGCCTGGACCAGGTTCTCCGGGAACAGGTTCCTGATGAGGTCGAAGAAGGCATCCAGGCTGGAGACATCGTCGTTCTTGTGTCCCTCTCCCAGCTTCTCCTTCAGCTTAGGGTCGCCAGGGTGAATAATCAGGACTAGGATGACCCCCAGCACAGCAGCGATAATCGTGGTGGACATGTAGTAGACCATAGCCCTGGTGCCCAGGCGACCGCTGGACTTGGCGTCCAAACCAGCCAGACCTGCCACCACATCAAGCATCGGTTAACATCCACCGCTTTCTTTCTGCTTATGGGATGATGGGGAGGGGCGTGTTGTGTGTTTGGTGTAAATACTGTTTGCAGCAGATATTAGCACACGCAAACATTGATCATTACACTACTGAGCAACTGTGACAATATTAGTTCACACTTGGATGTGCCCATATGATAAGGCCGCTTTTGAAAGAAAATCGGCTGAACACAAATAGACAAGAGAAAACGTTCACAATAAATGAACAGACTGAAATAATCTGTGATGTGTTGCTGTGAGAATGTGTGGCCCAGCTGGGTACCTGTGATTAAACTGGAGATGATCAGAGGGAGAATCAACATCTTCAGCATCCTCATCAGTATGTCTCCAGGGAAGGCAATCACCATGACGATGTCCGGGTGGATGGGAGAGGCGACACGAAGCAGCATCCCAGACACAGCCCCCAGAATCACACCTGGAGAGAGAGAGAGAGAGAGCGGGAGAGAAAGAGAGAGGGTGAGAGAGAGAGAGAGAGAGAGAGAGAGAGAGGGTGAGAGAGAGAGAGAGAGAGAGAGAGAGAGAGAGAGAGAGAGAGAGAGAGAGAGAGAGAGAGAGAGAGAGAGAGAGAGAGAAAGAGAGAACTCAGTTTGTGAAAGTTTTAAAATACCTAAAGGGGAGGGGGGTCAGCACCTAAAACAATGTAGAATACGACAGACATACACATAGGAGCATTCACGGAGAAGAAACCATTTTGACCAGGGGAGGCTGTTCTTTTGCGGTTGGGGAAAGGAAAACATGCCCACCACAAAAAGCTCTGTAAAGAGAGCAATCTGTTTAGGACGTCATTCTCATACCCAGAGGACAGAAAATGACAATTAGTCTTAGGCAAGTAGTTGCTGTGGCAAATGGTTCATGGGATAATGAATAAATAAAGCAAATGTTTTCCCTCCTTAAGCCAATCGTTTGTGATGCTTTGTGGCTTATTAATGAATCCAGCAGTGTGGGGTTGGGAAAGCCTGCTGCTGCTTAGATGACAGTGGGAGGGGAGAGACACTGGAACATGCTGTGAGGAAGAAGCTTGTGGAGGATTAGCACAGATCTCTTTGAAGAGAGATATAAAGGGGGAGAGAGAGGGAGAGACACAGAGACAACTCCACATCAAATCTAGCCTAACATTTCAAAGAATCGGTATTCTCAATGGGAAAACAGCAGGTTTTCTAGAAAAGAGTCAGACAAAATAGATGTCATCTCTCCCAACTCATAAGAAATGAGATTTCCGGAAAAAAGACCCGCTGCAAACCCGCTCAATCCTATTCTTAACCTTACCTGGCTTACCCTGGTAGGCAAAAAGTGAAGCTTTAATTACTATCAACTATACCTTTCACCCCATCTTCACTTTATGTCAATTCTACTCAATGACTGGATCCCAACTCCAAATATCCTGGAAAGATTACCACAGAATCAACCTACCCCTATCCCTGCCTCCCCTGACCCTGGCGATCACTGCCCTCCCCCCTGCCCTCCCCCTGCCCTCCCCCTGCCCTCCCCCTGCCCTCCCCCTGGCCTCCCCCTGCCCTCCCCCTGCCCTCCCCCTGGCCTCCCCCTGGCCTCCCCCTGGCCTCCCCCTGGCCTCCCTCGGGCTCCCAAACAGATCTGACCCCTGTTCGCTCCAGACAACCCTGCAGCCATGTCTGCACACTGGCCCTGTGGTCTGTCTCTGTGACGAGCCAGACACAGCGAGGCTCTGGCCCCCGAAACCCCCTCTGACCCCCCTGGAGGTAGTACTTCCACTGCTACCACACAGCTGCCAGGGATCCCAGAGCATGAGAGGCTGCGGAACAACACCCGCTGGAATCCAACTCCTTTCATCTCAATCGTGCATATTTGTTGTGCTCTTCTTCTGGTGTTCCTCCACAAAGCTCCAGCTTCACACCATGCTTGTTCCTGCCTCGCGATCCCTGGGCAGTCCTCTCTTCCCCTACACCCTCTCCCCCCCTCCCCAGCATCCTGCCGCCAGCCCTCGTGCCCCCCTCGCTGACTTCATCCTGTCACCACCAGCCCTCATCTCTCTCCGTGGCATCGCCCCCCCAAATAAAGACTCACAGATATCCACAGCTGAGCTGCCCATGTACAATACTGTATGTAACACATAATGTACGTCGTCAGGGGCATTGAGTCATGCATCCTCTCCTCTCCTACCACCCCCACCCACAACACACAAACACCCCAATCTTCCAGCTCATGCGAGTCTTCCTGCCCATGGGGCAGAGGCAGATGGGTGGCAGGGAGAGGGAGCCAGGTGCTCCAGGGCTGGGGAAGGTCAGGGCCTACTGGCACCAGGTGCTCAGACTATGGCAGCACAAATGGCAGCTGTTCTCATTGGAGCTGATCAGTTACATCAAAAAGAACATTTAGACAGCCCTCTGAACCTCTTCCCCTGTGGTAAGTGCCTGCGTTCGACTTGCCAGCTACGAGACTTCCCACTCAGAGCTGTGTATATTTCTGGGAGATATTGTGGGGTATATTACAGGGTTAAAGATCAGGGACAGGGAAGGGTAAGATATGAAGTGATGAGAAGAGCACAGAAAAGAGGAGAGGAGAAGAGAAAGAAGAAAAGAGATGAGAAGAAAAGAGAAGAGGAGAAAGAGATGAGAAGAGACAAGGTTGCGACCGCTGATGGGAGGTCGACGGATGACTGACCGAGCACGGTCAGCGTGAGCAGCAGGTTCTTGAACAGCTTGGAGCAGATGTTGGCACATTTGGACCTGGGCCTGGCCTCGATAGGCTCCAGGTGGCTCTCGTGCATCCTCACCTCCACTTGCTTAGGCATATTGTTGGAACTGCAGAGAGAGAGCAAGAGGAAGGAGAGAGAGATAGAGATAGAGAGAGAGAGAGAGAGAGAGAGAGAGAGAGAGAGAGAGAGCGAGAGAGAGAGAGAGAGAGAGAGAGAGAGAGAGAGAGAGAGAGAGAGAGGTGGGGGAAGAGAGAGACAAGCAGGAGATTATTACATCCATATGGCATACTTTTAACCACATAAGCCAAATCTATGGACTGAAAAATTATATAATACACTACCACACCATATCTGAAAGATTTCAACATTGTGTAAGTAGAGAAAAGAGACAATATGTTGACTTAACTGACTTATAACAAATACTCTCAAACACACCCGGCATCACAGTTTAAATATATCACACAGTACTGTCCATCAGCAGCTAACTCTGTATCCGACCATACAATCCATAGGATGACTGTAAATAGCATAATACCATGTAAAGAATTAAAGGAGGAGGTCTCTATATAAGTGCTCAGCGATCGCCACTAAGAAGCATGCTGTCAACAAGGTTGTCACACTCTCCAGGGTTACTACGGCAGCGAACAGATGGGCGGTGATTGGTTGGAGCCAGAGAGCTGCAGATTAGAACACCGAATTCCGTCCCTGGCAAAGTTACTGAAATCTGTGTAATCAGAATAGATGTTTGTATTTGACTTGTATTTGAGAACAAAGTTCTGTTTACACAGACGTCATACCCTCCTGTCGGACCATGTGAGACCATACTGTGATAACCTTAGCTCCTGTCTGCAGTCTACACATGACTGACTGACTGACACATTCCCCAGCCATAAGTGAATATGTTTTGGCCTATTAAGCTCATGAAAAGCTGTTGCACCACACAATGTAGATTAGATTAGATTCAACTTTATTGTCATTGAACAGCACAACAGTAGTACAGTACGTAGTACAGTACAACACAATGCAGTTACATAAAAGGGAGGTTACATAAAACAATTTTGCTGTTTAGGATTTTAAAGTAGTTTCTGTAGACCTCACAGCCCAGATGAAGGCCCTTTGCTTCTAAATCCTGAAGTCCAGTTAGGAGCTTGAAAAAATACAAATAAATACGCCTTTTAGAGACCTAAATCTAAAGACCAGATCTAAATGTCCTTAATGTCATATCTAAAAGTGAAAGATATCTCTCTAAATACAAAGAGAACATAATGTGTACAGAAAACAACTAGCTCAAGACCAGTGTACACTGTATACTATAGACAATTCTCCTACCTTTCAGACAAAGAATCATGCATTTGGCTGGAGTACACATACATGTGTCCTAAACAGTAGCTATCGTTGTTCCCTTCTGTTTTAGTTCAGCGTTTTGTGACATTTTTCAATGTATTTCTTAAATCAACTTCCTGATGAGACTGATACTGTTGGGTGACACACACACACACACATATATATACCACAGGGAATGGAGAAAGGAAATAGACGGAAGAGAGGGAGGTGAGATCGAGGAATTGCACAAGCGAGGCAGACAGAGAGCTTGTTTGACCTGTCTCCCTTCACTTTTCTCTCTGGCGTGAACCCTGCCATGCTTGTGCTGCTTCATGCTTATAATGCCTGACAGCATAGCAGAAGCACAAGCATTCTGAGATTATAAATATGATAGGGAGTTGTGTTATTTTCTGTTGTTGAGAATGACAGGCAGTTAGCCGGTTTTAGACAGCAGACTGTGACTGTCTGTCAGCTTGCAGTCAGACAGGCATGACAGAACAAGTGTTACTGGCTGTGCACTGCATATAAGAACACCCTGCACACTGCAAACAACTTTCCTAGGTGCTTCACATGTGCTCTATTACTATAAGGGTATCCAAATGCATTTCCTCTGCACTTCCCAAGAAGTAACCAAGCAAATCCTAAATCATTTCTGGTTTACTTCATTCAGAGGGTAATTTTTCTGCACTTTTATTAAATTCTCATTTTAAGCGGACACTAAACAAAGCGACAGTACAGGGGCAGTTTTGAACATGCAACCTTTCGGTCTGAAGACAAGTGTTCTAACCCTCTATACCCTAACCCTCAATTGTTGGGAGATGTGAAATTGTCTGCTCTGTTGCTTTTCAAGGCAGCTCGGTTCATTGAATGAGAATGAATGGAGGACGAAGAGGGAGTGAGAGGAAACACAGTTTCAAAAGACTCTGACCTTCAGTACCACCCCCTTGGACTGAAGCAGCACGGTCACACGCACGCACACACACACACACACACACACACACACACACACACACACACACACACACACGCACGCACGCACGCACGCACACACACACACACACACACACACACACACACACACACACAGGGGTGCCAGGGCCTCTTGAGAGTCAGCATTAGTTAGTATTCAGTTAAATGACTTAACAGATCCATTATGACTTTGGATCTTTCAGAAGAGCGGGTAAAAGGGGAGGGAGAACAAGAGGAGAAGGAGCTCGGCACATTGAGAGAGACTCTATCCACAACCAGCATGCATGGGCTCTGTGTTGTTATTCAACGGCACTGCAACGGCTGGCTGGACGAACACATACACACACACACACACACACACATACACAACCCACGCACATACAAACACACTCATTAAGAAACATCTTCGGCAAGATCAAAGTATGTAACGATGGGAGAAAACATGCAAACTCTCCAACGCACGCCACACACACACACACATGCGCGCACACACTTATACTTTCTAATGATGATTCTGTCATGGTTATAGAGAGTGAGCACCTGGTCTGCTTCCAGGCACACAGATGGAGATCCCACTCCTCCCAATTACCTTGCCACCAATCGGGAGGGAGAAAGTACATCTTAACACCATGCACAGACTAGCATTAGTCATCCTGACGCTACCATGACAACACCCCTCCAGGTTGTCCGAGAACAGTCTCTATTCATTAGATGGAGATCAAAAATAGACTATTCTGGCTTCATCCGATTTCAGTTAATCTATGAATGTTGTTAATTGAATTTTATTCCTTTTTTTCTATTTTAAGCACATGGTGAGGGGGGGGGGGGGTACGTGGAGACATCAAGGAGGCAGGAAATGAGTTGCTGTGATTAACAGTGAATGGTTCTCACTGTGGCTCTGCTCTAACACTGCATATCAATGATAGATGGCTCTAAAAATAAGCCAAAAAAACGATTCAGGAAATGAATGACAAATTGCAGCCTTATTTTAGGTATACGTATGTCCTCTTCATGCCAGTATATAGGAATGCAGCAAAGAGCACAGCAGATGCAACCATCCTGGTCTATCTCTAGTGTTGACACATGTCAGGACATGTCAAGATGGGAGATGTTCCTCAGGGGACTGATCTCTCTGCATCCTTCTCTCTCACTCCCTCTCTCTCTCTCTCCCTCTCTCTCTCTCTCTCTCTCTCTCTCTCACTCTCTCTCTCTCTCTCTCTCTCTCTCTCTCTCTCTCTCTCTCTCTCTCTCTCTCTCTCTCTCTCTCTCGCTCTCTCTCTCTCCCACTCCCTCTCTCCCTCTCTCTCTCTCACTCTCTCTCTCTCTCTCTCTCTCTCTCTCTCTCTCTCTCTCTCTCTCTCTCTCTCTCTCTCTTCTCCCCTTTTTCTCTCAACCCATTCCCCTGATCCTCTTTTTTCACGTAACTCCATTCTCTCTGACGTGCTCCTCTGTTCTAGCATCCTCACCAGTCCTATATTTTCACTGAGTTCTCTCTCCCTCTTTCTCACTCTCTCTCCCTCTTTCTCCCTCTTTCTACCTCTCTCCCTCTTTCTCCCTCTCTCTTCCTCTTTCTCCCTCTCTTTCCTCTTTCTCCCTCTCTCTTCCTCTTTCTCCTTCTCTATCCCTCTTTCTCCCTCTCTCTCCCTCTTTCTCCCTCTCTCTTCCTCTTTCTCCCTCTCTCTTTCTCTCTCTTTCTCCTCTTCCATCACCCTTTCTTCTGATCCTACCCACCCCCATCCGCCACCACACTCTCTCTCACTCTCTAATCGGATTGGCTCATAAACCACTTAATCTCAGTCGAGGACACTGCCAGACTAATTTAATTGCAGATCACTTGAATAAATAATTGAATACCCCCGTGCTACAGTGAAATGTGTGAATTCTAATAGCGAAATGCACAGTGTATATTACAAGGAGTAGTGAACCATGAATATTTCACATGAACCCCTGATTATATCAGTGGCCTGCACTTCTCTCTGCCACCTCTGTTAGCACACCACAGCGAAACATGACGTCACCTCATCCAACTGAACCAATGGATGTTTTATAATGGCAGATTGTGTACACCAACTACACTATATTTACATTTAGTCATTTAGCAGACGCTCTTATCCAGAGCGACTTACAGTAAATACAGGGACATTCCCCCCGAGGCAAGTGCCTTGCCCAAGGACACAACATCATTTGGCACGGCGGGAAATCGATCCGGCAACCTTCTGATTACTAGCCCGACTCCCTCACCGCTCAGCCATCTCCCCCCATATTGCCAAAAGTATTCACTCAGCTATCCAAAACATTGAATTCAGGTGCCCAAAGCAAAGGGCCATAAAGACATGGATGAGCGAGTTTAGTCTGGAAGAACTTGACTGGCCTGCACAGAGTCCTGACCTCAACCCGATAGAACACCTTTGGGATGGATTAGAGTGGAGACAGCCAGCCAGGCCTTCTCGTCCAACATCTGTCTGATCTCACAAATGCACTTCTGGAAGAATGGTCCAAAATTCCCATAAACACACACCCTAAACCTTGTGGAAAGCCTTCCTAGGAGATTTTAAGCTGTTATAGCTGCAAAGGGTGGGCTGACATCATATCAAATCCTATGGTTTAAGAATGGGATGTCACTCATGTTCATATGCGTGTGAAGGCAGACAAGCAAATTCTTTTGGCAATACAGTGTAAATGGGAGGGATACTTGTGAAGCCCATTCAGAAAGGGTATGACTGGTAGAGCAAGACTAAGCAATGACAATGACATCTACATGATGGACTGAGCAAGCATCTGCAATAACTATTCCCCTCATAAATACTTCTGCAAAGGTATTTGCCAATGTGCAAGTATGGACAAGTATAACTGTGACCACGTGAAATGCATAAAAATATCTTACTGTTAACGTTAACATATCACTACATATCATAACGTAATCAACAACTATCGAAAGGATAAAAGTAAAATAAGCAATAAGTTATGTTGACAGGTACTTACTTCATCTTAGGTGGGATAGAGGTGAGGGCTATGCACAGTACATATAGTACTTTAGTTACTAAACCATCAGTCTTTGGCAAAGAGGAAGGTGTGTAACAAGCAGATCAAGCAAACAGCCAAATCACAGAGGCTCCATGACCATCAGCAAAGTCAAAAAGACGAGATCCAGTCTCCGATCGTTTCGACTGGCTTCACTCAAACTCTGCTCTCGCTCACGGTTGGCCCGCTGCTCCTTCAGAGCGTTCACACAGCAGCGAGTCAGCTCCACCCAGGAAGAACACCCAGGTCACAGCCACATCAGCCAGAACCCTTGTCGTCCCGCCGTTCACAGACACAACCGTCCAGACACAACCACACACACACACATGCTTACACACCACACCGGGGGAGGGGGGGGGGGGGGGGGGGGGGGGGGGGTTGTGGAGGGAGGAGTCAACGTGCCAAGCTTAAGAGTAAAATCCCCCCGGTGTCTCTTCATTCCCTAGAAGCAGTAATCCCCCCCCAGGACGCAGGTTTCCAGCGTCAGCCAGTCTCCACTGAGGGGGGAGTGGCTCGCAGCTGAGGTGTGCTGATGGCTGCGCTCTGGCCTGGTTTTCTAGGCTGCCTCTGTGTCGACTGGTCAGTGAAAGCCTGTGTCCATCATGACCACTTTGGAAACTTAGGGATGGAAAGTCTCTTGTTGGGGCTACAGGCGGACGCGGATGGACAGATGATGGGGGTGATTGGTGGGGGTTGGGGCTGGGAGTGATCGGAGGTTTGTGGAGAACGTGTTCATGCTTTGGTATGATGTCACAGCATTGCCATGCTGTGGCAATGTGCAGATTTTCTCCTGCCATGGACTGGGTGTTGTCTGTTTATGAACAACAATTTATGAATTTAAAGCCGTTTTACCTGCTTAAAACCATTATCTGCCTTTCACGCTATTGTGCATGTTATTACTATCATCAGAATAAAAATATTACAGTATTTTTTCACAAGATTGCTACTCTGTCATTGCCTGTGCTACAGCCATTACTGGTGTAGTAGGTTTGAACTCAAGGTCAGGAAAGGTCTAAGTCAAAGCCACAAATGAATAGTTCGATTAAAGTGTCAATGACCTTAATCCTATACATTCAATCTCGATCATCCAGATTATATGAATAGAAGCATTATAAATCATTGCAGTGAATTATATGTGTTCATTCACTCTGTAATTTCCATGCTTGAAAAGGGCCCAGTTTAACCATTAAACAACAGCTCGAGGCTGATCCATTGTGACAGTGACAAGGAATGAAATATTGACTCACTAACAAAGAGAAAATAGATTTATCTTTCCTTTTCAATCTCGAAACCGAAAGCACAAAAGTCTGGGGTTTCATATCCGCTGGCGTCAAACTAGTGTCTCTCCTGCCTGTCAGCGCCATGGGGCTTGACAACGTATAGAACTCCACCACATTCTTCTCATTAAGGAAATGTGTTGGAAAACTATTTCCTCCGCAAACAATTGGCCCAAAGGAACAACAAAAGCCAGAGGAATGCCATCACTGAAAACCGAGGTTGTATCATGAGAAATCAGTCATCCCAAGTCCCTTGACATGTCATACTCTTTCACAGAGCCCTCTGCAGAGGACAGGGACCGCTTGTGTGTGTTAGGGTTTGTGTGAGTGTTGTGTTGTGTGTGTGTGTGTGAATGTAATAGGGTTGGCAGAGGGTGGGGGTGGTGGAGGAGAGGAGAGGGGGGTTCCTGGGAGGGTTTTGGGAGGTCACACCAACCTGGCTAAGCCAAATGAGGGGCCTTCGAGGGGAGGGCAGAGGCAGAGGCAACCAGCCTCTTGGCGAGGCCCATGTGAAGCTCTCTGCTTCCTCTCCCTTCCCTCTGAGGGGCTTTTGTCTCGCACGCAAACAGTGGCGGTGGCCCCAACTCGCCGGGCCGAGCGCCACGTCCAAACTGGCAGGGCCCCCGAAAGGGCTGTAGGGGGGGGGGGGGGGCGGTTGGAGGAGGGTGGGGGGCGGAGTGGGGGGGGTGAGGGGTACGCGGGTTACAGGAGGGGGACCGGCGGGGATGTCCAAAATGCAAGTCCATTCAGGCCGCTGATGTCATGCCTGTGCCCACCGTGGGAGAGCGGCGGAGGGGCCGGGTCGCCCCTTTCTCTTCCCCCCCTCCACAGTCTCTTTTTCCGGGATGAATGAATCTTTGAGAAGCGCCAGTCCATTGTGTCCCATAATCGACGGCGATTATCCCGATTTTATGCTGCCTTCTCGGGGAGAGGAGGCTCCCTGAGTGCTGGCTTTGAGAGCCCCCGCGATGCAACCAGGCCCCAGCCAGGTTGTCCTAGCAACACAGCGCGGCTTAAAGGGAAGGGTAAGGAAGGGAGAAAGGAAGCTCACTGCTGCTAACACACACACATTTACACACACACTTACACACACACTTACACACACACTTACACACACTATACTGTGAAGCTTGATAGATCTGAATCGGTGGACACATTCAATCCTTACTTTCACCAAATGAAGTATGAACTCAGAGACCAAAGAGAAATAGAGCCATCAAACACACCCAAAGAATCAACAGATAGCTTTTACGCAGCTTAAAAACCCCAGCACAGCTTCACTAACACTTTCCCACCCTCACGGCGTGGGGAATGCTCCGATAGTTAACGCATCCCGGAATGACCCGGTTATCTGCTTAACTTCACAATCCCAGTCTTACGAAGGTTACTCCTCGACGGTGATGTGTCTGCACAGGTCCTGGCCGGTTGGAATGCAGGCGATGCCCCAGGGGGAGACAGAGACAGATAGATTGAGGGAGACTGAGAGAAAAAGAGAGCGAGCGAGCGAGAGAGAGGGGGGAGAGAGAGGTGTGAAGGCCCTCAAGTTACCCACTGCACTCCCATGGGGTTCTAACCCGTTCTCATGACCGGGGCCCACAATGCACCGTGAGGTAGAGACAACTGGAGCCGCGCCAGGCTCCGGATATCTCTGGCCCCTCGGGGGGCCCTTGCCCCCCCTCCCCTCCCCCACCAGCCACTTACCATGCAG
>NC_061073.1:13060940-13205940 GCF_021917145.1 Hypomesus transpacificus
CACTTGTTCTCTCTTACAGTCTTACTCCCTGTCGCCCAGTCATGTTTCAAATGTCTCTCTCTCTCTCTCTCTCTCTCTCTCTCTCTCTCTCTCTCTCTCTCTCTCTCTCTCTCTCTCTCTCTCTCTCTCTCTCTCTATCTCTATCTTTCTCTCTGTCTCTGCATTAGCCTCCAGCCCCTGGAGTGTAGGTTCACAGCCCAGATACACATTGTGGCAGATAAGCCTGCTCTGGGTTAGAATCACAGCCCTTTCAACTCCTGATTGAAACATCCAGGCTCTCGCTCGGAATCGATCTCAAACAGGAATTAAGCGAAAGGCTTTTTTCAAAGCTCCGGGTTCCAACATGATCTCCAACAACGTTCAAGTTCAAGTCTTTTATTTGTCAGGTGCACAGAGCAACACAAGGTTAGACTGGGCACTGAAATTCTTAAGACAAGACAACGCAAGCACTTGGCATAACATAACATATAAGTACACAGAACAAATTTACATCTATGCTGAGCTTAGATAAGTGAACTTCCTAAATATACAGATAGCAATAAATAAACGACTATACTAACCCTAACACTAAAACTTCCTAAATTACAGATAACAATAAATAGTACGCTATACTAACCCTAATACACACAAAAAAAAAAAAAAAAAAAAAAAAAAAAAAACTGTTACAACCCTATAAACTAATCTAACCTAAATGGAGTACAGTGCAGTAGTGCAAATTTACAGATCAGTGACTTTGTCAATGACCAAACAGGAGCCTGGTGGCGAGGTACAGTAGTGCAATGTTACTGAAAGAGCAACCAGTAGCTGAAAGTGACAGTGTATAAGTGACTAGTGTGCAGTAAAAATGTCCATATCAGTGTCCATTGAGAAGCCTGATGACCCTTGGGTAGAAACTGTTGTCCAGTCTGCGTGTGCGCGACCGGATGCTGCGGTAACGCCTGCCAGAAGGCAACGGGGTAAAGAGACTGAAGGATGGGTGGGAACAGTCTCTTAGAATCCTGCTGGCTTTCCTAAGGCAACGTGTGTGGTAGGTGTCCTGTAGGGCTGGGAGCTTCCTGCCGATGATGAACTCAGCAGAACGGACCACACTTCGTAGGGCCTTGCGGTCCCGGTCTGTGCAGCTCCCATACCACACTGTGATACAACCAGTAAGAATGCTTTCTATAGTGCATCTGTAAAAGTTAGTAAGGATGACTGAGTCCATACCAAACTTCTTCAGTCTCCTCAGGAAGAAGAGGCGCTTACGGGCCGTTTTGACCACCTTGTCCGTGTGAACAGACCAGGTGAGGTCATTGCTGATGTTCACCCCGAGGAACTTGAAGCAGCTGACCTTCTCCACTTCCGATCCATTGATGAATAGGGGTGCATGCTCCTCCTCCTGCCGCCTCCTAAAGTCCACAATCATCTCCTTGGTCTTGCTGATGTTAAGAGAGAGGTTGTTGTCCTGACACCATGATGTCAGGGTGTCAACCTCCTCTCTGTAGGCTGACTCGTCACTGTCAGAGATGAGGCCCACGATGGTTGTGTCGTCAGCAAACTTAACGAGGAGGTTGGAGCTGTGCGTAGCCGCACAGTCGTGGGTGAACAAGGAGAACAGGAGAGGGCTGAGCACACAGCCCTGGGGGGTGCCTGTGTTGGTGATCAGTACAGATGAAGTGCGGTCACCGATTCTCACCACCTGTGGCCTCCCCGTCAGGAAGTGGAAGATCCACTTGCAGAGGGAGGTGCTTAGTCCCAGGTCCACAAGCTTGGAGACCAGTCTGGAGGGGATGATGGTGTTGAATGCAGAGCTGTAACGTCCGATGATAGTCAGAGAATCACTGATACGAACCATCTCCAGCAGCCCAGCATCACAATGAGTACCCTGACTACTTAATGTGTGTCGTGTCTGTGTCACCAATGGGGATTAAACCTCAAGTCCTCAAGCCGAATACTCGTTTCTGCTATCACACCAAAATAATGCATTTCTTATCCAGGTTTATCCACAGTTGTCCGTGCTACACTGTATACTGCAATATTATGACATGGCCACAAAAACCCTAACCCTAACCCATATATCAATATGACACGATTATGTATATCTTTATGACATGATCACACATATCCTTATGACAAGGTAATATCATTATATCCTTGGTACATTAATAATTTTGACATGGCAACATTTTGATGACAGCATATGTGCCGTATGATCTGTGCTGCAGGCTCCAACATCTAATTCAGTAGTTCCAGCACACCGGTACACTGCTGGCTCTCTAAAGAGGGTAAGTATTGTTTTGGCACTGGCCCCTCACTGTATACACTAAAGGAGAGAAGGCTTTCTCCTCGTTGCACATTTCAGCACGTTGTATGTATTAGCATATCTTAAGACCACCGTCAAATAGAAAATGCAAATATTGAACTGCCAGGCTGCCAGTGAGCTCATTAGAAAAGACTCCATCTCTGGGTGACGTTTAGAGTAAGGCTTTCCACAGTTTTTACATGGCGATAATTGTAGGATAGATATCCATGTTTGAACTAATTACAACGTCCATTGGTCGAATGATTGGTTGATGCTGTATAGCAAATTGACACTAAGAAAAGGTACAGTGCCTAACAAAGGCGGTGGGCAGATAAACAGTCAGGTTGTTCCTTCTGGGAATGGGAAAACAGATCCTCGGGGCTGGACCAACGGACAAAACAGGTCCTGGAGGGTGACTGGGGGGCAGGGCTGAAGGACGGAGTCACCCAGGGTGTCAGACGCACACACTAGTGTGATGGGAGGACAGGGTTAGTAGGAGCCGTGACACACACACAAATCAACACAGTTCGGACAAAGGGAATCAGTTGACAGGAAGTGTTATGATCTTTGCTGCCACACCACTCACGTTCTCACTCCTCTGTAGGTTGGTGGCTTTATTCCAGCCTCTAAAGCCTTTGTTTGAATTATAATTGAAAAAAAAAAACACTGGTTGTTTTCCAATTAATTACCTAAACACCCACACAAAACATAAATTACAGTAACGCATTCATTTAAATTACACAGCCGTGAGAGGCTGTGTTGAGTCTTGGTTAACTCTAAATGAATGGAAGTGCTAGGAAAACCAAAGTGTACTGTGCCTCACTACATTCCAGATAGCAAAATAAACATGTTATTTTAAACACCACATTAATCATTGAAAAAGGGTTTAGGGTTAGGGTGTTTTATAGTCTGCTATCAATTCACCCTGCTGTTTGGTTCCACAACAATGTGTCTGTGTGTGTGTGCGTGCGAGTGTGCGTGTGTGTAAGAAAGAGAGCAACAGGGAGACATCATGAGCTCATCGGTCATCAGTGTTCAATGTTGCTTGTCCTGCTCTCTTCACTCTAATCACATCATAGACTGCTAACTGAAGCAATGATAACAATGCTCATTATTCCCCCGTCCCTCTGTGTCTCTCTCTTTATATAGTATATGTATATGCTGTATACATACAGTATAGATATCATGTATATAAACTGTGTGTGTGTGTGTGTGTATGTGTATGTGTATGTATGTATATGTATGTATATGTATGTATGTATGTATGTATGTATGTATGTATGTATGTATGTATGTATGTATGTATGTATGTATGTATGTATGTATGTATGTATGTATGTATGTATGTATGTAGCTGTCTCACTTTGTATTTCTCTTTCTCCACTCTCTGCCCTTCTCTCTTTTTTCTATCACAACCATCAGGCGTGTAAAGTATAGGTCAATAGAAACACATTCAGTATGTGCTTCTGCAATGTGGCAAGTATATACACTCTGTTCCTTGACTTGTTCTTTGTGTGCACTAATGACCCTTGATCTACTGCTGCACTTTCTATATGCCCTAGTTGACTGATTACTCTAACATGTAAAATGTTAATGGAGATACCTTCAGTGCAGTCAGCACTCAGAGAAGCAATGAAGGGAGGCAGGTCAACACCAGGAGTGGGATGAGGACAACAGATAGCTGGATCTATACAGTAGAATAGAATAGAGTGCTTTGTACTGAGACACTTGGTAAATCAATAGTTGTCTGATTTGCGCTAAGTTGGGAAGCTAATAGTGATTGGTTCGAAGAACTGTCTGGGTATTGTATGTGCCTTTTATCCTGCAGACCAGACCCTTCAGCCCCCAGCCTCCAGTTACCAGCCCAGAACCCTCACCCATGCTGTAGTAAAGCCAGGGGGAAAGAGCTGAAAATGACAACCATCCTCAGGTGTGAGTTGATATGTTTCACTGTTCACGGTGCCCAGCAGAGAGCAGAGGAGCACAGCAAGAGCGTGTCAGGTTATGAGCCGTTGCCAAGAGAACCGGCGCCAAGGCGATGAGCAGAAATGAAACAAGCACATTTTTCTGTCTATCCCACTCCCTCTGAGGCATTACTGCACCTCACGCTAATTACCTTGCATCTTTCATCCACCGAATAAAACAGACTGTTTGCATTTCAAACATTACAGATCTCTCTCTCTTTCTCTCTCTTATTGTTTCTCTGTTCAGTCTCTCCATTCTTTCTTCCTCCCTTCATCCTCCTTCTGTCTTTCTCCCCACAGTTTGTGTTTGTGTGTCTCTCTTCCTTGCTCTCTCTCTCTCCATCTCCAGAACATGTTGATAGAACAGAAGAAGAGTGTGGAAGCATCTTCACTACTTTGATCTCTCCCTGCTGCTCCCTGATCTCAAAAAACATTTAAACCAGTATCACGTTCAAAAAGGGCACATTTGAAATTGCATTTTCCACCCTATGCCTGTGTGCCTCGCTCTCTCATGACACCCTCCCTGTGACGGATGACTCATCCGCACATGAACCTCACATACATTTGGTGAATCCTTTATTCATCCCTCATATCAAATGTTTCAGACACGTTAACCTTCAATGGCTTCACGAAAACAGTTTAAGAAATCAGTGCCGTATGAGTGTCTTTCGAGGTACTCTGACTTATCACATGGAGAGATTGTGTTTCGTAACTGTCAATGTTCACTTCAAATGTTTGAGAATTCCCTCAAAATGAAATGTCCATGAAAAATCCCCCACCCACAACGTTTTATCAGAAAGTATTTTCCAGACCTTATTAATGGCTCCACATGAATCAGGATGCTACAAGCCCTGTCTCCCATGTGGGAATCCTCTGTACCATTGCATTATTATTTTCTGTATATAACCACCACAACAATATGGTATTAGTGAATATAAGGCCAGTTTATCAATGGGCTCGGTATAGCCATACAAACTAAGTGGGGGTAGGTTGATTTTCAGTGTAAAAAATCAGGAAATGAGCTAACCTACACCTTTTTAATGGCTAGGCATTAAGATTTCGAAGGCTTTCAAGCATACAAGTTTGACACCTTGGCGTACTGCGGGATGTTCTGCCGCACATCTGACCAGCAGAATGAGCTGTAGTCAAGCCATTAGGCAGCCTGCCTCTATCCAGGACGCCTTGCAGAGGAACAAAACACACGAGCAGTTTCTGTACAGAATATCTGATAGATATAATAGAATAGAAACACTGAACTTTTCTTCATAATATTTGACACCATCTTTATCACCTGGTTTTAGCACTTAGTATGATAAAACCTAATCAGAGACAAACAGGTGTGATTAGTCACCTGCCGCTGGGCGAAACTGTCAAATTAGCACCCCCACATCACATACTGACTGCTCTATAAATGGCTGCTACACCTGTCTGTCACTTCCAACCCCAGGTTTAGATGTATGCTCCAGCATAGCCAACACTGTACCAGACACCACTCGTGGACACTCCATGCAGACCAGCGATGAAGCATGTGTGCAGGATGAGTCTGGTGTCCACCACATCCACATATTACATTATCATCTGCATAATGTCTAATGTGTTGTCTACCTCACCAGTACACAGAGTTAAGCAGAGGGGAAAAACAGCGACATGAATAAGAGGATACTGTTTGCTGGGTTCGAGTGCCAATTTGCATCTTCACGTGTCAGTTAAGCTGAGGCCCTCCACTCGGTGGGGAGGTTAAGTTTATGCACTGAATTGGCAGACAGCATGTTGCTGAAGATGGGAGGTGACATGTGGTGAGATGAGGGGTCAACAACACACAGGTGTTGATTGGCACCTGCCTTGCTAACATACATCTCCCCCTCTCCCCCCCCCCCCCCCCACCTCACACACACACACTTGAATGTGCACCTGCTTTGCTGACAGAAACATACGCACAAACACAATGTGCATCTGCCTCGCTAACATGTCACATGCACAAATGTTCACACACACACAAACACACACCTCTAACGCACAAACTGACTGGCATCTATATCAAACACGTCAACACCTGCACCTGTGTTCACGTCTCATGAGTTCACACCAATAAACAGTGAGAAAACACTTATTCTTTAAAAAGCACCATCCAACTTAGCTGGAACTTGTGTCATTTCATTATCAGGCAGTCTGAACCTGAAGACATTAGCTGCTTTATAAATACCCCATGGGCCTTCCTGGGCATGTCAGGGAAGAGGAGGTGGAATTAGGTGATTAAGGGGAGGATGGCGTGGGAGTCATAAACACTAAACCTCTGGATAAACACTGCATGAGATGAGGTATGTTTGTTTTACCACTCAGGGCACTCAAATGCACGCCAATGATGGAACACAAAGTCAAACACACACATGACCACGCACACACACGTACACACACGCGCACACACACACACACACACACACACACAGACACACACACTCTACAATCTGCCAAACACTGGTGTCCACAGACAGCCTGACAGTGTCTGTGACCCCACTCCAAACTTCTCCATTACATGGGAGACCATGGAGAACTTCTGTGGAGGTGCTGAAAGGTGCTTTTCAGTTTCTATCCTATCTGGGTCTCCCACTCACACTATCTGTCCTCTCTCTTCCACTCATACACCAACTGTTCCATCCTGCTTGAACTCTCTCTTTTTCTCTTCCTCCCCTCTCTCTCTCTCTCTCTCTCTCTCTCTCTCTCTCTCTCTCTCTCTCTCTCTCTCTCTCTCTCTCTCTCTCTCTCTCTCTCTTTCTCTATCTATATCTCTTTCTCTCTCTCTCTCTCTTTCTCTCTCTCTCTCTCTCTCTCTCTCTCTCTCTCTCTCTCTCTCTCTCTCTCTCTCTCTCTCTCTCTCTCCCCTCTCTCTCCCTCCCCTCTCCTCCCATCCCTCCACTGTTCATCCACAGCTCTGACTGTAGGCTTCGATCTCCCTGTCTCATCACGGAAGACCACTCCATGCCTCAGCTGTGTCCTCCAAGTGAGCCATATCAACATGTTTGGGAGGATCGATGACAACACTGACTCAGCAGATCTGATGCTCATCGCACAGAGGCTGGGAGTCACATGACCCCTGGAGAGAATCTACTGTCACCTTTAGCCACGTTTGGTGAGGAGTAGCTGCAGATCACATCAGTGCCAGGCTATGGAATGCCAAGTTCTTGAGTGTTACTGTGAAAGTGGAAGTGGCAACAAATTAAAAGCTGTAGGATGTGTGAATAACAGAATATCCAAAGTTGTTATTCTCACCATACAGTATGAGATATGTTTGCATCTCATAATATATACACTAGTAGTCCATTGTGAAGTGACAATGATTGTGTCCATTCTACTTATTTCAGGGGAGTGAGGCCCAGAGTGAGGCCCAGAGTGAGGCCCAGGGTGAGGCCCAGAGTGAGGCCCAGAGTGAGGCCCAGGGTGAGGCCCAGAGTGAGGCCCAGAGTGAGGCCCAGAGTGAGGCCCAGGGTGAGGCCCAGAGTGAGGCCCAGGGTGAGGCCCAGAGTGAGGCCCAGAGTGAGGCCCATGATTTTTTCAGAAATAAAAAAATGTGTTTGTCCCCTATAAATATGTTGTGTAAGCCAATGTGGCCCTCTGAAAGTTGTTTTCAACTCAGACAGCTCAGTGCCAGTGAAATGTTCATTTATTATTTTGGAGTGGCCCACTACTTCCAGCCAATTATGTTCGAGAAAACCTGTTCCGACCAATTGCCTCTGGGGAGATGAGTGTTCCTCCTTGGCTTACTTTGTGAAACCACTGTCAATCAAACTGGAGCTGGAGGAAAGGGTGGATTGTGGAAGTTCCAGACAAGAATAGGGTGCACTGTTCTCACAATTGAATTTAATTCATAATTTATAGTTAGCTCTTGCAGAATGAATTACCTTGACTGGAATAAAGGAACAAGGATAGGGAAGAAAGACTAAAAGAAAGGAAGAGCTGACTGACTATAGAAAGAGAATAACCGGAGAACAAAGAAAATAATGACCTCTTATCTCTCTCTCTTCCTCTCTCTCTCTCTCTCTCTCTCTCTCTCTCTCTCTTCTCTCTCTCTCTCTCTCTCTCTCTCTCTCTCTCTCTCTCTCTCTCAGTTCATTTAAATTCACTATGCTTCATTGGCAATTATTTAAAATATATATCAGAGAAAACATACTGTGTAGTATACATATGTACAAACATACATGTACATCTATGTGCCTATGTATATACATACAGATACCAACACACACTGTGCATTCAAATAGTCATTGTATTGTGGGAACAAAATAATTGAAAAAAGTGATTACTGTAAAATGGAATACACACATTTAAAAATATAGCTGCAAGCAGCAATGTGGTGGCCAAGCAGGTCAGATGACCCAGAAGAAACTTTCGACATCTAGTGACTGCGGTTTACCTGGCTTTCTTTGCAGTGGCTTATAGTCTCGCTAAACAGAGAATCAGAGACATGACAAGCTTGTCAGCTTTGGCTGGATTTGAACCTCTGACGTTGCCAGGACACCAATTTATCCTAGTGAGCTATTCTCAGTGCTGGAAATCAGATTTCAGTGACTGCGTAAAAATATAAAGAATTTTTCCTGTGGCAAGCGGTTGTCAGATTTGTCCCAAGTTTAAACAGCTGTAATTCAGTCCTATTTTGATATGTCAATGTGATTGTGGTCTGAAGATAATCTGTGTAAAAGTTGGTGAATATTTGATACATTTTGAGTAGGACAAAAACGTTTTATTAATTAATGAAAATGGCGGCATCAATTTGGCTGGTATCACAAGTTAACATGTGTCAGACATGGGATCGCCCCCCTAGAGGTTAGAGGACACATATCTGTAAAGCACAATAAATCTGACTCTTCTTGAGTATAGATCCCCTGAGATTGAAACATTATCATTACCATTATGATTATACTGTTATACAGCTACTGTGGCATACCTGGCTTCACTAAACAGATAAACAAGTATCATGACATGCGTGATGACTTTGGCTGGATTCGAACCTATAACCTTACACTTCAGAGGAACCCGTCTTATCCCAGTGAGCTATTCTCAGTGCAAGGAATTACTGTGTTCAGTTACTATGTAAAAAAAAGTAAGCCGTTTTTCCTGTGGGAAGCGTTGTCAGATTTGAACCAAGTATAAAAAGTTGTAATTCAGTCATATTTTGACAAATCGAGGTGATTGTAGTCTGAAAATGATTTGATTACATGTCCATGAAAATAGGAGCAACGGCAAACGAGGAGTTCAAAAAAGTATGTTTTTATGAAAATTCCAAATGGCCGACGCCCAAAATGGTGGACACGGGACAATGTGATATATTTCGACTTGGTATGCCACGTAGAATCAGAAGAGACCAATCTTGTGATTTATGACAAATCTGTTCAGAAGTTATGATGCAAGAAATCCGATGCACTGGCTAGATGTAGATTCACTGTATCTACAAAGCACAATAAATCGGATTCTTCATGAGTATAAATCCCCTGAGAATGAAACATTATCGTGGCCATTATGATTATACTGCTCGACAGCTACTGTCACATACCTGGCTTCACTAAACAGATAAACCAGTATCATGACATGCCTGAGACTTTGCCTGGATTCGAACCTACGACCTTGCACTTCAACGGAGCCAGTCTATCCCAGTGAGCCATTATCAGCACTGGGAATTGCTGTGTACAGTTACTGAATACAAAAAGGAAGCCGTTTCTCCTGTGGCACGCATGGTCAGATTTGGCCCGAGTTTAAACAGCTGTAATTCAGTCATATTTTTACATGGCAAGGTGATTGTGGTCTGAAGATAATCTGTGCCAAATCTGGTGAATATTGGATACATTGTGTAGGAGTAAGGAAAAAAGTTTTATTCATTCATTCAAAATGGCGGCCTCATCAATTCGTCTGGTATTACGCGTTAACATGCATCAGACGCGGGATCTCCTAAGATATCACGAGACATAGGAATTGCTTAAATACGCCAAACAAATCAACAGTTATTGGTCAAAACACAATCCTACCTATTGTAATGCCCCCTAGAGGTCAAATGACACTACCTGTCTCAAACCTCTTAATAAGAGGGCCTTGAGTCCATACACCAAGTTTGGAGTCAATGCATCAAAGCTTGGCTAAGATATTACCTCACTTCCTTTTTCCGGATCAGTTGCTCAATTTGATTGGCTGTAACTAACAAACGGTTGCAGAAATCAAAACGCCATGTGATGTCTTTTGTGAGGCTTGGTCTGAAAATGTTTGCCTATTGCAGCGCCACCTAGAGGTGAAATGGCATGACCTATTTTGGACTTCTTTAGAACAGGGTCCCTCGTCCCTATACCAAATTTGTTGTCAATGCAGTAAAGAGGTGCTGAGATATGACCTCACTTCTTTTATGGTGGCTTGGTTGACGATTTTGATTGGCTGATGACTTTGATTGGCTGTTCCAGTCGAGTGTAGAAAGTCAAAAAAACATGTGATTTCTTTTGTGTGGCTTGGTCTGAAGATGATCTGTGCCAAATTTGGTGAAGATTGGACAAACCTTATAGGAGAGGTAGCGAAAAAACGTTATATTCAAAATGGCGGCCACATCAATTCAGCCACATAAATTTGATGTGGCTGTAACTAACAACGGCAACGGTTGCGAAAATTAAAGCTCCAGGGGATGATTTCTGTGAGGCTTGGTCTGAAGATCATATGTGGCAATTATGAAGAAGATTCGACAAGAATTGTAGGAGGAGTAGCGAAAAAACGCTTTTCCTTTACATTCAAAATGGCGGAGAATCTATAGAGCTGGGTATGATGTCATAGAGTGCGTTGAACTCGTCTTGATCCAGGGAATCCAACGATACCTCATTTTGGACAATGGGGCATATGGTTCAAAAGTAACATGTGTAAATACACCTTCAACTTTGACCCATTGGTGGCGCTAGATGGCTGGAATGGGAGACATGAAACTTGGTGAAATTGATGAGGGGACTGGTCCCAAATAGTGTGCCAAAATTCACAACTTCTGACCATTTGGTTCTAGGGGCTGCCATAGACTCCCATGGCAGAAGAAGATGTATAATAATAATAATAAGATTAGAACAGGGTCCTGAGTCCCTGTACCAAGTTTGATGTCAACGCAGCAAACATGAGATATGACCTCACTTTTATGGCAGCTTCGTTCACAAGTTTTTTTGGCTGTACCTGATAAATGGTTTTGAAAATCTAAAATGACTTTGATAATTTGTGTGAGGATTGCTTTGACTATATCCAGCAAGAATACATGTAGTTAGCGACTGCGTTGTACCTGGCTTCCTTTGCAGTGGCTTACTGTCTCGATAAACAGAAAACCAGTGAGATGGCAGGCTCGTTGGCTTTGGTTGGATTTAGTTTTTCAACTGCTTATATCAACTGTCAGATTTGGCCCAAGTTTAAACAACTGTGATTCAGTACTATTTTGACATGTCAAGGTGATTGTGGTGTGAAGATGATCTGTGCCAAATTTTGTGAATATTGGATACATTTTGTTGGAAGAATAGGGAAAAAAACTTTTATAAAAACATAAAATGGCGGCCGCATCAATCAGCTGGTATCACAATGTGTCAGACACGGGATCGCCCTCTAGCGGTTAGATGACACAACCTTCTGTGGACCTCTTTGGAACAGGGTCCCGAGCACCTGTACCAAGTTTGATGTCAATTCAGCAAAAATTTCCTGAGATATGATCTCAGTTCCTGTTTTGGCGGTTTCATCGCCGACTTTGATCAGCTTTACCGGAAAAACAGTTTTGAAAATCAAAAACCATCTGAAAACGTTTGTGAGGCTTGATCTGAAGATACTTTTTTGCTTATTGCAGTGCCACCTAGAGGTGAAATGGCATGACCTATTGGACCTCTTTAGAACAGGGTCCCTAGTCTTTTTACCAAATTTGGTGTCAATGGAGTAAGGAGGTGCTGAGATATGACTTCACTTCTTTTATGGTGGCTTGGTTGACGACTTTGATTGACTGTTCCAGTCAAAAGGTTTAGAAAATCAAAAAAACGTGATGTCTTTTGTGAGGCTTGGTCTGAAGATGATCTGTGCCAAATTTGGTGAAGATTGGACAACTATATAGGAGAGGTAGCGAAAAAACGTTACATTCATTCAAAATGGCGGCCACATCAATTCGGCTGGTATCACAAGTTAACATGTGTCAGAAACGGGATCTACTAAGATATCATAAGACAAAGGAATCACTTAAATAAGACAAACAAATCAAAAGTTATTGGTCAACACACAATCCTACCTATTGTAGTGCCCCCTAGAGGTCAAATGACACTACCTGTCTCAAACCTTTTAATAAGAGGGCCTTGAGTCCATACACCAAGTTTGGAGTCAATGCATCAAAGATTGGGTAAGATATTACCTCACTTACTTTTTTCCGGATCAGTTGCTCAATTTGATTGGCTGTAACTAACAAACGGTTGCAAAAATCAAAACGCCATGTGATGTCTTTTGTGAGGCTTGGTCTGAAGATAAATGGTGCCAAATTTTTGCCTATTGCAGCGCCACCTAGGGGTGAAATGGCATGGTCTATTTTGGACTTCTTTAGAACAGGGTCCCTAGTCCCTATACCAAATGTGTTGTCAATGCAGTAAAGAGGTGCTGAGATATGACCTCACTTCTTTTATGGTGGCTTGGTTGACGACTTTGATTGGCTGATGACTTTGATTGGCTGTTCCAGTCAAAAAGTGTAGAAAATCAAAAAAACATGTGATGTCTTTTGTGAGGCTTGATCTGAAGATAAATGGTGCCAAATGTTGCTGATTGCAGCGCCACCTAGAGGTGAAATGGCATGACCTATTTTGGACCTCTTTAGAACAGTGTCCCTAGTCCCTATACCAAATTTGGTGTCAATGCAGTAAAGAGGTGCTGAGATATGACCTCACTTCTTTTATGGTGGCTTGGTTGACGACTTTGTTTGGCTGTTCCAGTCAAAAGGTTTAGATAATCAAAAAAACATGTGATTTCTTTTGTGTGGCTTGGTCTGAAGATGATCTGTGCCAAATTTGGTGAAGATTGGACAAACCTTATAGGAGAGGTAGCGAAAAAACGTTATATTCAAAATGGCGGCCACATCAATTCAGCCACATCAATTTGACGTGGCTGTATATAACAAACGGTTGCGAAAATCAAAGCTCCAGGGGATAATTTTTGTGAGGCTTGGTCTGAAGATCATCTGTGGCAATTTTGAAGAAGATTCGACAAGAATTGTAGGAGGAGTAGCGAAAAAACGCTTTTCCTTTACATTCAAAATGGCGGAGAATCTATAGAACTGGGTATGATGTCATAGAGTGCGTTGAACTCGTCTTGATCCAGGGAATCCAACGATACCTCATTTTGGACAATGGGGTATATGGTTCAAAAGTAACATGTGTAAACACACCTTCAACTTTGACCCATTGGTGGCGCTAGATGGTTGGAATGGGAGACATGAAACTTGGTGAAATTGATGAGGGGACTGGTCCCAAATAGTGTGCCAAAATTCACAACTTCTGACCAATTGGTTCTAGGGGCTGCCATAGACTCCCATGGCAGAAGAAGATTTGTAATAATAATAATAATAAGAATAATAAGAATACGTAGAAACACTTAAGGTGGCTTCGCCGCTTCGCGGCTTGGCCACCAACAAGTCATGTCTCACACATTAAACCTTGTTCCACTGGCTTCTGCTCTCTCTCACCCTGTCTCCTCCATGCCTTGTATGGGTTGTCGCTGTGGTCCTGATGTAGTTCAGGACTGTGTCTCTCAGAGGCCAGCATTCACACACAGGTGGGTGAGAGTTAAAGCAGCAGAAACGCTGTGGTCTCCCTCCATTATCTTTACTGCTCCCGTAATCTTCACATCATCACAGCCACTTTAACAGTGTCTCATTAGAGGCCCTAATGTCCACCTGAGTTGTGCTGTGGAGCAGAGATGCTGGTGTGACCCGTCCAACTCATATTATCATCATCACACAGCCATAAAGCTTTACAGCCCATATAACAGAGGTCAGGTCCAACAGCCAACATGGTAAAAATATGAAAATAGAGTTGTTTGAATAAATCAATAGAACTCCACTTTGTAAATGTGATTGTGTTTTATGAGTGAGGCGCCGGCCGTTGTGTCGGCTGGTTGGCTGAGCCCACTGTGTTTGATCTACATGCCCAGGATGATGTTGCACAGCTGCCAAATTGGTGAGCTGGCATTATGACCAACAGCAAGAGCCAACTGCTGGGGGAGGTCTGTGTATGTGTGCGTGCACTCGTGTGTGTGTGTGTGGCATGGATCGGCGCCAACACGCAGCAATCGGAACACTGTCACTTACAGCTTAGTTCACCTTCACAGACAGACCATGAGAAGGCCTCATTTATTTACTTTCGGATGCACTGCACAGAGCATTGAAATGCCAGGTCTACTTCAGTAACAGCAACAACCAAGTTCTGGATGAGTTCATGCTTGCAGTAGTTTGGATGTGTTTAATGCTGATGTTGCCAGAGCGAAAATAGTAATTACATGTCAGGTGGTAATGGCATAGGTCAGGTGATGATGTGTTCACCTGTAGGATGGGGAACACTGCCCTCTCCCCACCAGTCCTCCACCCACTCAGACAGATAAAGCTGACTGTCTAGAGGTGGGTATGCATGCAAAACCACACACACACACACAGACACACACTATAACACACACACACTATAACACACTATAACACACTATAACACACACACACTATAACACACTATAACACACTATAACACACACACACACACAGACACACACTATAACACACACACACTATAACACACTATAACACACTATAACACACACACACTATAACACACTATAACACACAATAACACACACACACACACAGACACACACTATAACACACACACACTATAACACACTATAACACACACACACACTATAACACACTATAACACACACACACACACAGACACACACTATAACACACACACACTATAACACACTATAACACACTATAACACACACACACACACTATAACACACACACAGACACGCATTTCAACGGCCCTGTTCTGCACATAAATGAACTTTAGCACACGTAAACACACACACACACACACACACACAGTAGCACACATACAACAGGATAATTGCAAACCTAATTATGTCCAGGAGTCAGAGGAGGGTGCTGGTCTGTTGTGCTGGAAACACTACTACAACTACCGCTGTCTTGGTTTCACAAGCTTTCTGTTGCTCTCACTCTTTCCTGTTCAGTTCTATCCTTGCATTGGACTGTGGTAATGATGTCATTCAGATTACTGATGACGTCATTCCTTCTTAGGCAGTGTCCAGTCTCTGAGACCCTTGTTCCCCTCACATCCACAACCACATCCATCACCATGCCACCAACCATAGACTGATACTGCTGTTCCGGTGCTCTCAGTGAAACACACGCACACCAACCGAAACAAACACAAACACACCAGCACACTCTCTCAGACACACACAAACACACCAACACACTCTCTCAGACACACACAAACACACCAGCACACTCTCTCAGACACACACAAACACACCAGCACACTCTCTCAGACACACACAAACACACCAGCACACTCTCTCAGACACACACAAACACACCAGCACACTCTCTCAGACAAACACAAACACACCAGCACACTTTCTCAGACACACACAAACACACCAGCACACTCTCTCAGACACACACAAACACACCAGCACACTCTCTCAGACACACACAAACACACCAGCACACTCTCTCAGACACACAAACACACCAGCACACTCTCTCAGACACACACAAACACACCAGCACACTCTCTCAGGCAAACACAAACACACCAGCACACTCTCTCAGACACACACAAACACACCAGCACACTCTCTCAGACACACACAAACACACTCGCCGTTTCATTAACCTTCATTAAAAGAGACACAGATAACGACATGGGTGAATGCCTCTGAATGCCCCCTTTGATGAACATGTATTTGACACCTGTGTGACAAGCCCTGTAGCAAGGTATGTATGTGCGTGTGTTTTGTGGATTTTGTTTTCAGTCAGGATGCTTTTCCATTACAGATACGTGCGCATATAATAAATGCTCAAACCCACAGCCATGCCTGCATGTGCGGGTGACTACGTTTACAGGTTTTTATACACTGGGAACGTAGCATTCGTTTTTGATTTGATTTCAATGTCAAATGCACTACACATGTGATTCATTCTTTATTTATCGCGATGTGTCTGTGTCCTTGGAAGCGACAGGGCTCCCTGGTTCCTCCTGCCTCTGCTCCAGCTGTGCTTACACGCCAGCCTGAATAAGACCCCTATATTGCATTTCTGTGTATTGAATTAACGAGTTTGTTACACACTATATAAACGGTTGTGAAAAGAAAGCTTTGGAGGATAGACAGTGTTCACTAGAAGCTCTCCAAATTACTGTCAAACGTGTAGCATTTAAAACCGCAGGAAATGACTTGAAATATGTGGAGAGTCTTCTGCCAAGGTTGCGGAGGCCTTGGGAACCCAAAGCTGTCTCTCCACCTGAATGCTCCTTTGACGGAGGGTGAAGAAGTGTAATCGCACCTGGCTATTCAGCATACCAGAATAACTGCAATTTAGCAGCAACACCAAAGGTACAGATGCACATATTATCTCAAATGTAATAATAATAATAGTAATAATAATAATGAACGACAGTTTCATTGAGTGTATGGCTGTCCAACAGGTCCACCTTTTTACCAAAAGTCTTTGGACACTTTACCATCACACCTGCATGAGTGTATCTGATCCTGGAACGCTGTCCTAGGCAGATGAGAAAACCAAGCATTGTACATTGAATATGAGGTTCTGTTGGCTATAATGTAACACCCTTCTATAATCCAGTTCCAATTTAAAAAAACTCAATTACATAAACCACTTTAGGAATAAATAACGTTCTGGAGAAACAAGATGTTTGAGTACAATCCATCCTGGTGAATGTCAACACAAACAGCTGTTCTGGATATTGGTACTTAGCTTAGATGTTGTTTGGGTGTAATGCATTGACTTAGAAGTAAAAGCATTGAGTTATTGAATGGATTTGCATTTCTATGAAAAACACGAAATTGTAAAAACAATAGCCAACAATTTTCAAATAGAGCCAGAGAATTTCTGTAAATCCATGAGATACTCAAAAGCGTGACAGTCTTCAAGGTTGTTAGGTAAATGTTTTGCAGTGCACAAAAAAAGACATTTCAGTAAGTTTGAAGTTGAAAGACAATTTGAGGTGGGCAAGGCAGCATCATAGACACCGTGATCCAAACAATGATGGATGCTGATGAGGATGGTGACAGTAATCACACTGACAAAACACAGACCAATCAGAACCAGACTCTGTCTGGGCCACGGGGTGCTGTACAAGGACAGGACTGCCTAGTTACCCCTTAGACAGCCACCCATCATACACACACACGTGATGCACATTTCGGCAATCAGTCACACACATACACTCTTGCAGCAACACATTGTACAATACTTATCATACACACAGAAAAAGAGGGAAAAAGGGAAAGAAAGAGGGTTTTGTGACAAGTTACCGAGAACGCTTCATGGACTAAGACAGATCTCAGTTTTTCTTCTGTGTCGGGTGAAAGTGTGATTCCTTGACAGTGTGTTTCCAACAGTCTTCCAGTATGACAGGTTTGACTCCCTGCTCTCTGACTCCCCCTACAGACAGAAGAGTGTCCAACAGGCAATAGGTGGTCATCCGGCGTCTAGTACTAGTAACAACCCATGCCATGTTACGGTGTAGCCACACGACGGCATGCCCTGCCATGCTGAGCACTCAAAGTCTCCCGGGCCTGGGAGCTGACAGGTATGTGTGAATAGGCTTTTTAGACAATGATAGATGTCAGGTGTCTTTCTTTCCTCAGTGTGTCGAGCACCATCTAGATCGGCCAGAATGCAAAGACTTCAGGATTGAGCGACACAAAAAAGACAGGAAAGAAAATGAAAGCCAATTTTCCTCTAAATGCTTTTCTCCATCATCACATATAGGAGGGAACTGTGCAACTCACTCAGACACAGAGAACAATACACTGTGTCCCCTCCCGCCCTCTACCTGTTTCCGAGCTATTTTTTTTATTTAACCTTTATTTAACCAGGCAGAATCATTTAAGAATAAATTCTTATTTCCAAAGCTGGCCTGGCAAAAAGCAAAAGCTTTCTGAGGGAGAGGAGAAGGGGGCTATGGAATAAAAATCTGGTTAAAAGCATAACAGCACACAACTACAGCAGTACAACCTACAGAAGAAAAACAAGTAGGGAATTTGTTCATAGGGAATCAGAGAGGATAAAAATGTAAAAGCACAAGAACACAAAGCAAGACACAGACTATTTACACCAGACAACAACCACAAACAAGACATAGACTGACAGGAACGAACAGAGGATACAGGCAGGTGAGAAACAGACAAACAACATTGGTGCAACAGTAGGACTAAAATAGACAATTGGCAACAGATCATACAGACAGACCATGGGGATGAATAGGACAACAATACTAAAGGGAGGGGTTAACAGGTGAGAGAGCATTTACAGAAATCGGTGAGTATGAGGGAAATGGTATTTTTGAAGGCAGGGATGGAAATGAATGTGTCCAGTTTGAGATGTTTTTGCAGAGCATTCCAGTCAGAGGCGGCAGCGGACTGAAATGATGCTAGACCTAGGATGGATTTGTGTTTGGGAATTTTCAACTGGATATAGGATATATCCTGTATTTTAACTGGATATATTTTCCCCATTGCTTTGGCTCATTTCACGAAACAGAAATGACCACATGTGCAAATCTTCAAACCACTGGGCACTTGTTCACAAACGATTTGAATTTTTCATTACTTTAATCAAATTGCAATTGTATTAGCACATCCTCGTAAATGACAAGTGCAATTGCCTACAGTTTGCACGCATTTCAAATGATTTAGCACATCTTTGAAATGATTAAGTACAATTGCCTTCAGTTAGGTTATTCTGTGCAAAACATATTGGCATAATTTTATGGTGTACATCATCACCTGCACAATAGTTCACTCCATTGTCAAAATATTTCAGGCACATAATACCATGAAAAACATCATGGTATATACTGTAATATGGATCTCTTGGATCAACTGCTTACAGTGATTGTCAGGTGCAACTAGAACTTTACTAAACAAAGGGACACATCCGATCACCAATCACACAGTAAGTTTAGTTAGCTGACAGGAGCTATCCAGGAGTATACTGTAAATGCTTCCATCAAATATATAGAGCTTGTCCCAGGCCAGCTCGTGGGCAACATCACCATGTGTGCTGCCATTTCAGAGAATGGTGTAGTCACCCATATTCCCAGTCTTGGCCCCCTACAATACCCAGACGCTCCTGGTGTTCTTGGACAGCCGCTGCACGCTGATCTTATCCCTCTACATGAGAGGGGTGTGGTAGGACCTCATTTGCTTACATTTGTTATTGTGTGGGACAATGTAAGCTTCCACCGCAGCCCACTCATCAGGGTTCACTGCCCATCCAAGAATGCTGATGGTACTCTTATCACCTGACTCCCCATTCCTCAATCCTATCCAGGAGGTTTTTTCTGCATGGAGGTGGGGGGTCTATGAGCATGGGGCTCAAAACCAGAGGTCCCTGCTCCAGGCAATGGATGCTGCTTGTGATGATGTCACAGCAGATCAGTGTAGGGGATGGTTGCGGCATGCACAACGATACTTCCGCTGTTCCATCGTTGTAACCTTTTTTTTGTTTGATACATATATTTATAATTACATTTTATAGTATTTATTCATTTAGCAGACACTTTTATCCAAAGCGACTTCCAAGAGAGAGCAAGACCACGTCTGTTACATTTACACAATGTCAAAGGGACTTTTCATTTTGGGGGCACTGCTATTTATATGTGAAAATGATTACTGTAATTGTTTTGGAGATATGACCTTTTGAAGGTGATCTATGTAGTACTGCTGAACCATACAGGCTATTTTGCGAAATGCAAAGCTTTGAGAAGGTAATTTCTGTTTCAAGAATTGAGCCAAAGCAATGGTGAAAAACTGTACTGGAATGCATCAGTTTTAAAGAATCCAAAATATGTACTAGATCTGGAGCAGATATTGAAACTGAATATCTCTGTCTCATCATGGAACAACCACTCCACCTCCACCTCTTCTTCCCACACCACCTCCTCCAACTTGTTCTCCTCCCACTCCTCCATCTCCTAATTCCCTTGCAGAAAGAAATATGTTATAAAGGAAAAACTTTTCTGATTGTTTATCAGACCTACCATACTGTCTCACAAAGATACTATAGACAGACAGACAGACAGACAGACAGACAGACAGACAGACAGACAGACAGACAGACAGACAGACAGACAGACAGACAGACAGACAGACAGACAGACAGACAGACAGACAGACAGATAGACAGATAGACAGATAGACAGATAGGCAGATAGACAGATAGACAGATATAAAGATACATAGATAGATAGTGCTTTGAGAAATCCACATTTCCTGTTCAGTCCAAGGACAGATCAGCACGAGTTTGATTAGATATGCTAATGCGGGATGCCATGCGTATGCATCACCATAAGTAATTAAATGCATGACTTCTCCTATTATTGACATAAGTCGTCCATTCAGAGGACAAGGATTTCTCCTGTGTCCTGTTATATTTTCAATATGCATCCATGACTGCTTGGCTGGGGAAGTGTCTTCTGACTGGAAGAGCACAGCAGGTGGATACAGAAGAAGTAAAGAGAGAGAGACAGAGAGACAGAGAGACAGAGAGAGAGAGAGAGAGAGAGAGAGAGAGAGAGAGAGAGAGAGAGACAGAGAGACAGAGAGAGAGGGGATAAAGTGAGTTGATAGATATATAGATAGATAGATAGATAGATAGATAGATAGATAGATAGATAGATAGATAGATAGATAGATTATGGGACAGTAAAGCAATGTAAATGTAAATCTAATTTATCTATCTGACGTAGGGGCAATGAGGCTAACGTGGAACTGAGGGGAAAACGGAGATGAAGAAATGAGAGAGAGGTAGGAAGGCAGACTCACTGGGGAAATGTGTCTGATGCAAATCAGCTGAAACCTTGAGCATGGAGAGGATACCTCTACTAGTCTGTCTCCGCAGGACAGGAGAAGCTGAACTTTGCAGGCTGCTTCTTTCTCTGTATTCAGAAGTCCTTCCCTTTCCTTCCTCCTCCTCTCCCCTTCTAGCTCATCCTCTCAACCACTTCTCTCATAACATCTCCCATCCCATCACCTGCTTTCTCATTCTCTCCTCTCGTCTGCCAACACCTTCTCTTGTTGTACTTCTTGTATATCTGTTGGTTGTGTCAGGTTAACCTGCCGGTGTACAGTAGAAATACAGTTGTTTGTTGGTAGGAGGAACCAGGCAGGCTGGATGGTTGTGTTATGTATTGGGCATTCCAAAGCAAAATGCTGCCAAGAAGAAAACAAACAGTAGAAAGAGAATAACCGGAGAACAAAGAAAAGAATGACCTCTTATCTCTCTCTCTTCCTCTCTCTCTCTCTCTCTCTCTCTCTCTCTCTCTCTCTCTCTCTCTCTCTCTCTCTCTATCTCTCTCTCTCTCTCTCTCTCTCTCTCTCTCTCTCTCTCTCTGGTAAATCAGCATGTGGTTAAACAAACTAATGTGGTTAGTGTAATGTGGTCTGGAAGGCTATGTACCCACACTGTAAATCCCATATACTCAGAACACTGATAACTTTTGTGGAAACAGATTACATCAAACTTTAAACTAACCAAAACAATTTCTTGAAATAACAATGTATATATTAATATTAGTTCAATTCATGATATTTGTATTATTCATTTATAAGATATTCGATTACTCAAATCATTTGTTGGAATCAGTTTCCACAAAAGGTTTGAGGTAGAATCCTAACTCATCCTGTTCTCCGGCCATCATCTTCACGTCTCCTGAAGCGTCTCCTGAAAGGTGTTTTGAAGGTTTGCTGCTGGTAACAGGAAAAGGAACAATATAGAGGGGTGCGAGACAGCAGGTTGTCATCTATCCTGACGGGATACAGTTTACAGGTTTCCTACACCTCACATTTCTGCATTAGCTGTCTCTCCAGCACACACACACACACACACAAACACATTCCATCCCCAAGAGCAACAGTAGAGCTGAAAGAAAAGTGAGACAGGACACTTCACATGACTACTATAGTACTAATTCATCATAAGTGTGACACACAGAAACCTCTCCGTCGAGTCCATCCATCCATCCATCCAGCCTCATTTTCCTTTCTGTCCAGGCTGATGGAGTTGCTCCCGTGGCCAGTCTGCGTGCTGCCAGCCTCAGGAGTTGTTCCATTAGGTGTAAAAGCCCAGGTCCAGGAGTGATCAATGACCCAGCTCATCGGTCATCCAGGGGGGCTAACGGGTTGACGCCTGTAGCGATGGAGATGGATGGGGTGGAGGGAAGGATAAAGGGAGGGAGGGAGGGAGAGAGGACAGGAAGAGAGAAAAGGTGGAAGGGAAAGAGGGGGGATTGCGTGAGAGAGGTTATGCCAGAAGCTGTTAGTTTATAGCAAGGATGATAGATTATTATTTTCAATGATGGATGAAACAACCATCCTTAGCTGTTTTTCTCAACTCACCTGTCATTCAACACCCCCTTGGCTTCACAGTCAAGAGTCCATTTTAAGTAAACCGTGCTACAGGTTTTATGCACAGGCCAGTTTCAAAAGCATCTCAAATGGATCCTCTGTTATCAAAATCTTCAAAGAGCAGTTCACTTATTGAATTGTTTGTACCCCATACTGGAATCATGCTGTGTCGGTTCATGTTTTCACCTCCAACCTTTTAGTGACAGACTCAAGTATATCTGTCCATCACCATGTCCTACAAAACCAACTTTTTGTTTCTATTCTCATTTTCTCTTCTCAGCAGCAGCCATTGGAAAGTGCCTGTGTGTGAATGACTGAATGACTTGAATTGGATTAGCATTTATATGAAACTCTTTTTCTCCCGGAATCTGGCAGTAGGACTGGGATGCTCTGTCTGATGCGGTCTCTCTCTCTCGGCGCAGGGAAGCGGAGGACAGGAACGAGGGTAGGTGGGGTCGCACCCCAGGGAGAAAATTGGCACCCCCATCACCCCCCTTAACAAAGCAAGACAGGCCTAATTAATCTGCTCTTTTACAAGAATCCAGGCAAGTGAAGTCATGGGGAAAATAAGTGAGGAGAGGAGAGGAGGAGACATGAGAGGTAAATAAGCATAAAAACAAATCATACAATCTGCCTTTTCCTTCCGCTGCCAGGAAAACATGGAGTCAGGAGGAGAGGATTGTGTCACCCCAGCTGCCGAAGCTATTCAAATGAATTCTTGGCTCCATGTTTCCTTTCAATATGTCAGTCGGCGTGTCGGCAAAGAGGAAGGGAGATAGAGAGAAAAAGAGAGCGCCGAACTCGGATGCCTGAATGAGATGTGCAGGAAGTTTAAACATTTGACAGGTCCTTTAAATGCACACTGCAAGCTCAAAAACAAAACCAGTTGACAAGAACTACTGAACCAGTAGGGATTAAAAAGGAGCATCATCATCCTTGTCCCTGTTCCCATGTCTGTGCTTGACATTAGATCTCCTATGTTCTCTATATAACACCCTCTGTTCCAGGCTGTATATCCACATCATGTAAGTGTCATGGTGCAAACCCATCCCAGACCGCTCTGGTCCGGTCCGGACAGGGAGAACCAGTCGTCAAACACAGGGACGAAGAAGTTTTAAAGATCCATCTTTTCCCGAAGCTCCAAGTCTTAACCTGATCAATACAATGAAGGTGCTGATCACTCCATCTAGAACACTTACAACTGCATCCTCTCCCCTCATCCCTCTCTGTCTACTGTACCTTACTACAGCACGAGTCCTCTTCACATCAACCTACGGTGCCGTCTAACCTAGGGCTTGACTGTTTAAAGGGAGTTATTGCACTGAGAGAACTTAATGAAGTTAATCATTCAAGTGATAGTTTTTGATAGTGTTAACATTGTGTTTGACCCTGGTCTCAGACACAGGACACCCCCAGGGTCTGGCTTCTGTCTCTGTTGGTCAACACCTCTGATATTCCCACACAAATCACGTGCTCTGTTTAATTGTAAGGGATGGAGAGATATATGGATTGGAGGGTGATTTGAAAATCCATCAGCACCCTAAATTAGTTTTGATTAAAGGCCATAAGCAGAGATAAGCAACCTGTCAATCTCTTTTGACTCAGCCGTCAGTAGAGATGAAGAGAGCAAGGGAGGATGAGGGAAAATAGTCAGAAGGGGAGAAAGAGAGAAGTGAATGTAAATAGCCATGTATTAATTACAGCTGCCCCACCAGTGTTTCAAACCCTGCTGGGAAGGCTCAACTGGAGAGGCAGAGAAACACTGTCTCTTTCGGCAAGGGGGCTGTTGTGTTCAGCGTGTAGCACTGCTGCCCTCTTTGGGTCAGTGCTGTCCCAGCAGCAAAGGATGATGAAGTTGGCTACAGGTTGGTTGAGAATGTTTGTATGCATCTGTATGTGTATAAGGGAGAGAGTAATCAGGGATGGTTAGTGAGAGGCATGAAAGCAGAGCACCACCACTGAGGAAGAATCGGTCAGCAGACAGCTATACACTGCTCTCTTCCTCTTCCAAAAATGCTACATGAAAACCAATTTGGCTTGTTTTGTTACCTGACAATAGCAGCCCGATCTTGAAATACCTTTAATCTGAAGTACTGTTTGTGTTGTAGGAAATAACAAGATTGCTGAAATACAACAAAAATACTCAAAATACAACAAGATAAGCTGTAGATGAATGAGACAGCCATTGCCCATGGCAGGGGCCTGACAGGCATTTGTAGCATGGGTATCCAGGGCAACAGACTCTTGATAGCCGAGACAGAGTTATTGCAACCTTGGTAAATTGTGGGTGAACCCATACACAGCTGGATGATTCTAGGGGACAGTAATAGTAGAGTTTAGGAAACATTTGTGACCTTAGGCTTTCTGAGAGTATCATGTTAGTATGCAGCCTTGTGACAACTAAGAACAGTATCAACCCTAAAATATGCAAGGCAAGTTATTCAGGAAGTCAAAGAAATTGAAATTGACCACTTACATAGTATAATGCAAATCTTGAACACAGCCTACTCGGTCTGAGAAACTCTCCTCTGATAGTCTGACTCGCAGGAACAGGAACGGTCTGAACTATTCCTCTGCGTCCTCTTATCTGACAGAGAAGACGAAGTAAGCCTTACCACCCACTGACTCTCCTGGTCATTCTGATCCGGAAAAAAAAGATTACCCTCATTTGTCAGACAATTTTCGGAGAGAGAAAGGACAAGGGAGCAAGTTTCATTCCCATCAGAGAACAAAAGGACTGCTACATTATTTTTAGATGAAGGATGAATTCCAGCGGAACCAGTTTTAATCAATTGTAATTAATTCTACAGGAGCTGGCCAGTGGCTAGTAGCTGTCTGACACAACAGAGAACGGACGTAAAATATTGAACTGGGACGAGAATCCATTAATACCTCCTATGGAGGAGCGAGGGACAAAACTGGCATCAGACAGAGTACACACTGTACATGGTCTCATTGGAATATCACACCAGCTGAACACACTGTTCTGATCTGAGAGCAGGTGAACAAATAGAGAATTTCTCTTATTTTCAAATAACCCTATTTCAAACAATGACTAATCGATTGTGATTGATTGATACATCTTTGCCGACCCACTTGTGCCAGGTCCATCTTTCCCTGTTTTATCTTAATTACTAGCCCCACCTGCAGGTGGGTCTGAGCTTTGGTATATGATTGTATTCTTTTTATCGACATGTGGTAGAGTTACCCACCTGATTCACATTGTGCAGCCTGTTGAGTCTGTTGATGCCATTTTGGTTGATGCCATCTTGCTGGCTTTGCCAATCTCACTAGTCTTGTTGATGGGCACCATGGTGGGCTGGTTGTTCTTGGAGAAAACAAACCTGAAACTGAAAGCACATTGAAAGCATAAAATGAATGGGGATTGTTTCGAGATTTGCTGTGACTGATCATGTAGAAAATGGTCATGGCTGGAGCACACAAACATCCCAGTGGTAAATGTATATGTTTTTTTTGATTGAGAATCCTTGTTTTACCAAGCAGTGCTTGGTAAATGTGCAATTGCACATTTTCTCTTGTTCCCTTGAGTGGTTTACAAATTTAATACAGGAAGAGCCAGAGAAGGAATCCAGACAAACTGAGAGTACATTCTTAATTTTAAAACAATGTGAACATATACAAATTCCCAATAACTTTCCAAGGAAACTGCACCTCTTATTAATTGTATACACAAGCATTTGAAGTATGTCCCTTAAGTTTTAATCATGAAATAGTTTTCTGAGTTAAAAGTTCCATTCTGTTCCATTACTCCATTGAAGTAATGGAACAGAAAGTTAATTAGCCCTAACCCTGGTATTAAGACAGTAAGATCATACTTCACTGTGCCTTGCAAAGAATAATTATTGTGTTTCTTTTCTGTAAATTATACAAGCCATTCTTTTAAGCACTGTACTGAATTGAAATAGTGTAAGGAACCTGGTCTTTCATAGCTATTTTCAAAATAGGGTGGATTCAGCCAATGTGGGACGTCAGAAGAAGTGATTTGGCTGTTTAGTGTAAACCCTGTGTGTGCTGTATTAAAGGTGGCATCAGTATTCCCTAGTCATGGTCTGACTTTGAGGAACCAGTGTGGCAGCTAGGTCACGTACCACATCACGCCAGCTGAATGTAGCCTACTTGACTTCAGAATTCACAATTAATTTTCCAGCAGATGGAGCACTTTCACTGTGAACCAGAGCAGCTCTAGAAGGGATATATGCAACGTCGGTTTACATTCTGCACTGATGGAAATGTAATAAATACATCACAGTCATTTGTTATGATAGCATAAACCACTTCTTCCAGTAGTATCAGGTTTTAAATGTATTGGCAATTTGGAACTACTGCATTGGTTCATGCTCCTCTCTATGTTTTATTGTTCAATCTTAAATCAAATGTGATGTTTCCAAATCTTGAATAAAACCTAATGTTATGTAAAGCAAGTATTTTAAACGCTAAGTAAATACAATTTGAAACATCAAAACCTTTATGAAGCCATATCAAATTTCCAAAATTCCGTAAGTAAGTCAACAGGAAAAAATGTAATTTAAAAAAGTATTAAACCCAATGTGCAAATCCAGTATAATAAATAGTATATAAGTAAAGTGACGGGTGCTGGCAGCTGTGGAATGGAGTTGAAAGCTTTGTTCCTGCTGGGTCATGGGCAACAGAGAACAGTCTACAGAAGTAAAGGGTGCCGGGGGTGGGTCAGACAGCCCAGACAGGGGTGTCAGACTGTCTACTGCTGATGGATGTTGAGCATGCGCACAACATGGTGGAATGGGGAAGAAGTTTCTCATGGTGGGTGGCATGACAGATGACAGGCAGGGTGGGTGGTGTCTTCTGTGATGCCGAGGGCTCTGCTGCAGCAGTGTGTGGTGGAGATTTGCTGATGTCTGGTGGCTCTACCCTGATAATCCTCTGCCATGTCACACTGCGATGCCAGCGACGCTCATGATCAGATTTTGATTGGGGAACGAGCTGATTGTCCTGGAGGGAATGCAGCAGATGATGCCGTTTCTGGTGTGCAATTGCAGATTTGGCAAAAGTAGCCCCAGTTAGTCCATGCTCTATCTGCTTTTTCCTCTGCCTCATCAAACCAGATCTCCAGATATTTACAGTAAGGGAGGGCACAGCAGTCTTAAGACCCTGCCTGTAGACCGTAAGCAGAAGCACGGAGGTGTGGTCTGGCCCGTGGAAGAGAAATCAGGGATATATCATGTGCTTCTGTTAATCACAATCAGCTATTGTCTTATTATGTTCATGTATTTTTGTCTTGTTCATTCATTGTATTATATGAGCGTTCCTACTATAACCTGTGGGTCTAAGAAATAGTATCTTCCTGATTGACAAAAATCTGCTGGCTGTATGTTATCTTGTTTCCCCCTACTCCCCTTAAACACCTTCATCCCTCAGTCAGAGGTTGCTACTCTCACTGTAAATTCTAATTGGTCATTTTTCTTGTTGATGTGTACAGTAACTCTGTCTCCAATCAGCTGGCTGCTTACTGTATTACTTTAATACCCAGAAGTGCAAGGCATGCCCCCCTAATGGTAGCACTATGTAGCACTGTCTGCGATTGCAGTAGCTCAACAGACTCCAGACTTTACAAAGTCAAGGTGGGTTGGGCTCAGGCTAATCTCATAAAGGGAAGTGCAGCTCCTCGTGGTCTCTCCCTGTGTGGTTCCTTATTGCTGCAGATCCAATGAGAGTAGACAGGTGAGAGGCAAGAGCCCATTCTCTCCCTGACCTAGTTATCAGCTAGTGCTATAAGGGTCTTGACGAGGACCTGGACTGACACAGGTTCACTGAACCCTGTGTCTCCCACTGGTAAAAGTAATGAGTCATGTTCAAAAGTTCACTAGATAAATACAGTTGTTTTTATGTGTATAGACCCATGCATAGAAATAGAATAGAATACTGTCAGCTTGGAATTAACTGTGGGAAACTTCATATGGTATTTCAGTGTGTAGAGGAATGACATAGTGAAAAAGTATTTCAAACACAATAGGAGGATTAAATGTCTAGCAATTGCATAACCCTTCTGAATATACATTAATAAAAATGATGCATTCATTCAAGCAGAGCTTATACAAAAAATGATGTAATGGGGAAAATCTACCGCTGAGCTATACATCTCCTGTCGGATTGCACACTCACCTTCCAACATTTTATTTATTCCACAACTTTTATTTTCCATATTCATAACCTCTTGTTGCTTAATATTTTGTATTCACCTCAGTTTTAGGTGAGAGACAGCTTTTTGCTTGACAGATCAATGTACTAGAAGTTGTCGATTTGCACCCTTATCAGGGTTCCCATGTGGTTTAGCAAATCCTTGAGATTGTGGGTTTTTCTCTGTTATGAGATCATCTTGGAATAACACTGTTCATCGCTGACATCATAGCAAGATAATTCTAGAAGCAGCGCATGCACATCTTCAAAAAATTGTGTGAAGAACTAAAATAGTAAGTAGCTAAGAAACATTGCCCCACTCGGCCATGTGCGAGGGTAACAAACAATTAATTGTTAGTTACAAAGTTACAACTAGTCATTAAATCACAGCAGGCTTGCATCTCAGTTGCATCTCAGGCCATTTCCCAATATATTGAGGCGTGCTTAGGAGGAAACATATTCTTTCCTTTGACCTTCATGCTTCAGAGACACTTTGTTAGTACCACTGTGTGTTTGATCTTGTTGTTTAATAATTATAAACCCAGAACCTGAACAAAATACCAGTTGTGTTATAGTTTTTTAGGCATAAAAGAAAAAAGAAAACCAGTTTATCCCTCGCAGCTGTAAAAGGTTTTAGTTTTTGATATTCTGGGACAGAAAAAAGTCATCTAGCAGGTTTCCGGCAGTTGCATCATTTGTGCACATCTCGTCTGTTGTCACTGGATGATATAGATTTAAAAAATTGTACCCGGAACTTGAGAAATACAGGGAATAGCCTATCCAGCACAATATTTCTGCTGCAAAACAGTTAAGACAAATCACTGTGTACCTGACTTAATCTGACATCTTTTGAAACATTGTCTGAAAATATAGCATGCCTTCCTTATTCTGTCTCTAAGGGTCACTGTAAAACTAAAAAAATTAATAAAGACAAAACAACATGTACAATTAGATTGTGAAAAAATTAACAAAAAATCTGATCCACCAAATAGTACTTTGTCAGATTTTATTTTCATATGAATTTGTCTAAACATAAACCTAACAAACATTGTTTTTTGTTATTATCAAGTTGAAGGTATGAACCAATAATCACAGCTGTTGTTGAACTGTAATAAACATCACCAGACAAAATTACAGTCATAATGTTGTTGCATTGTGATTATGCAGCTCATTGCTACTGTTATATAAATAGGGTCGTTTGACCGGGGTGTTTAGGTGTCTGGTTTGTTTTGCCTGCCCAGCTGACACTGAAGAAGCTTCATTCTCTTACATAGATCCGTGTACATTTCACGTCATCTGCTGCGAAGATCTGAGGGGAAAGCACAGATGTTCATACTTAAACAAAAATCTAATCTTATAAAACTCTTATCAACAAACGTCATCTAGCACAAAGGTATGACACTTGTCAGAGATTTGTGATTATGAGGGTTTACAGTACTTCCAACATCATGGACTCACTCCTTGTAAACCCTTTATACATTCTCTTGGGGAAGTGGTAGTTGTCAATGGACTTTAGATCTTGGAGCTCTTTTCCAACAATATTATATACAATACATACATTAAGTCAGCTAGCAGAAGCAGAAACACTGTTCCTAGTCCTTTTTAGTGCCTATCATAATGTTTATAAGGGTAGTCTGTTACAATTTCAACATGGTACAACTCAAAGTATCACTGGTGTTTCTGACTGGCTTGTAGGTGACATTTAACTCTGTATAGCTCGAGACAGCTCTCAACTCGGCAGAAAACGTCCCTCCGTATGCCTGCGCCTCATCCATTAATTGTGTAAAGCGGGACAAGTTATCCCTTACTTCTCAGCGTGAGGAATACAAGGTGTTGCGTGAGTGTGAAATGGTTAAAATGTGTGAGTCTCAAATCAAATCAAATCAAATCAAATCAAATTTATTTGCATAGCCCTTTTTACACGCAAGCATGTCACAGAGGGCTTCACATGCGCCCATAGAACTGCCCCTCAACCAACCTAAACCCTCAAGGAAGACAAGGAAAAACTCCCAGAAAAACTCCCACCGGGAGAAAAAATGGAAGAAACCTTGGGAGGAGCAATTCAGAGAGGGATCCCCTCCTCCAGAGACGGTTGGTAAGAGAGAGGAGCAGAACACAAGCTAAACATAGTCATACAGTGTCAATGGGTTTTGAAACACCAAAATCCATTGTCTCAAAGCGAATGCGTTAGACTTGAGAGCCCTAATCACCATAATAAATGGGCCAGATCTTATATCAATTCCAAATAGGCCTTCAAAATTGTACAATGTTGCCCTCTCCTAAGTGTTCACTAATGTTCTCACCAATATGAGCTCATCACCGTTCAATTCTCTTGTCCAGTATGTCTTGGGTCCATCTCCCTCCACAATGGTTTGCTTGCAGCATATCTTATTCTCTGTTTCCCAGGTAGCAACACTCTGTTGAAAGAGGGGTGAGAAGGATTTCTGTGAAGTAAATACAGATGTTTAAAAAATCACCTGTGTAAGCATGTTGACGTACATGTAAATAAAAAACGTAAGTAAAAAATTCAGAAGAATATATTTGGTTACCTTCATAAAAAGCATCACATCTTGTGTATAGACCTGCATTCCTAACAATTCTAGACCATGGTGATGTAATCTATACAAATACTGCTGCTACTACTGTAAAGCTTTTCGATGTGATGTGCTCTCTGCTTTAGCAGAATAGCCTTTCAACATCCTGTTTGATGTTCCTCCAAGCAGACTGACATGGTTCATAGTCTCTAAGACCTCAATGGTAATCACCATATCAAAAGTGGGTGAAGCAATCAAACCCTGCTGAGTTGTTGGCCCCACAGAGACTATCCAGAACCATAGAGTACAGATCTGAGCTAGGCTTTTCTCAAACTCTCACTGCCCCTTTCTAACACACCAAAAGGCACAGAAAGTTGATTAGCCACGGCCCCGTTCTCCACCATCATTAGTCTCTGGCACTGACTACAAGGATTGGCTTTCATTCTCTCCCTCCACTCCTATCCTTTTTAGCTACTTTCTCCCTTCCTCTCCAAATCAACTTTCTAACAATTCTCAATTTTCTCTCCACCCCCACCCGCTCTCACTACATTTGTTTTACTTGTATTGTTTATGAAGGCTTGCATCATGTCAAACATACCCTGGGCTCATCATTTCCAGTGCAGGGATGCACCACAAAAAAAAAAATTTGGAGGTCAAACATATTGACAATTGACAATAAGCTTTCTAACAACCACTGTTAAATCTCCTTTTTTTCACTTTGATACCCCAAGAGAGATGACGCCCTTCCTGGATTGTCCTTATCAATCCCTCGCTAAACAGGACTGGCTCTGGAAGTGAAAAGGGCTCTCTGATCTATTCAAATCCCCTGATTAAACAGAGCTTTTAACCTTGTGCCAGTGTTAACCATAATCATCTCTGCCAGTGACAGATCAGTATGTAATCCCTTTAACCATAGGGCAGGCCATTCAGGCCATCCCCTCCTCCATTCAAACACACAAACCTGCCCCTCTTTAGTCAGCCCTCCAGTACCAGCCAGTTAATCAGGGCTGAATATGAGACTATTTGGGATCACCATTCTATTATTTTTTGGTGCAGCTGTGATCAAATGTCAGGGGTCCAATACTGGGGAGGAGTCTTGCAAATGCTTGTTTCTATTCTTTATGTCTTACAAAACTCTAAAATCAGCAACTATTATAAAAAACATATTTATAAATGTTGAAAAACTAATCCGGTTACAATTTTGTGACTGCACGTCACATACTTGTTTCTGCATGCCTTACTTTAAGACAATTGCGTTTTTTGAACCAATGAATGGATCAATTTACTCAGTTTAGATTAAATCAAACTGAGTGGAATGCCCTGGTAATTCACGACCAGCTCGTCTCATTCTCCATCATGTTGCCTACAAACACTACCTTGCATTTCCTGCCATCAACAGTCTCCTCATCAAATTCCTTGCCGATGTGGAAATTGATCTCCGTTGTGCGCACGCTGGTAGAGGTCTTGATGTAGAACTGCTCTCCAGTCTGGCGTATCTCTACGTGGGGCTTGGACGCTGCAGCGCCAGCCACCTTACGCAGCATGGCATTCACACCTAGACAGGAGTTAGAAGAAAGGGAAGTCAGAAAGAGACGTGGTTAATGAAATAATTAAAATGACTACACATTGAAAAAGGTATTTCATTACACTCTGCTACTGAATTGTTCAGTGACAAATTCAGTAGCAATATGTCATCTTATTCCCCTTGCTAGTGCATGAATTGGACAGCACTCTATATGGCAGTTCAAATCGAATATATCTTGGTCAGTCACCTGTAATTGTGTGTTGTGCAAACTCCGATAACACTGACCTCACAGTTTACAAGGGGAATGTATTGAACTTTAGATGTGGTTAACAAGGGCATGATTGGAGGAGTTTAATTTCAACATTTCATCTTGAACATGAAAATGAGACAGCTCACATGAACATTTGGCAGGGGCTATTCATGAATGTATACATTGAAACAAACAGTGTGTATGCAGTATCTACTGTATATAATGTATTTGTGTATATGCATAAATGTTTTAATCAAGACAATGTCAAATTGTGAAAATATATTTACTGGCATTTAATGCAGATTGATTGATTAATTAATAGTACAAATTTGTATAGATTCCTCAATTAAACTTACATTAATAAATTTGGTAATTTCACATTACTATTAAAAAAATTACATCACATACCTATCATCTGAATCAGAATGTCTTAAGAAAGGTCCAATGTGTACCATTCTATTGAAGTAGGTTCTATTGAAACTACTCACTCTAATCCTTACAGAATCTCAAATGAAAATCCAAGAATAATTAATTGATAATAACGAATAACAACAAAAAAAGAATTAGGTCACTTTATGAATCTACTCAAAGTCATACAATAGCAACACATGTACATTCAGCACCCATGATAATTCTTGTGGTGAAAAACCATGAGTGAAATGCAAAGCCTGGGTCCTTAAACTCCTTAATGTGTCTATTGTAGTCCAGACATGGACAGAACCCGCACACAACAGAATCAAGTGACCCACTTCTCCCTCTCCATCATTTCATCCCAGTAATGAGTAAAGACTAAAAGAGAAAAAAGAACAAAAGATGGGACATGAGAATTCTATTGGGGTCTACAGACCCTGTCTGGCGTTGCCAATGTCTGCCCCAGTTAAAAGCTTTACATGAACAATATTATCAGCCACATGCAGGTCAGTATACCGTTCTTCTAACAAAACCGTGTCTGTTACATTTTACATTTTCAAAAATGTTCACTGCATCTTTTCAAGACCAGATAATATTTTTAAAGCTATTTCAGTGTACATGTAACTGATGCAGGGATATCTCGTTGTGCATGGTACTGGAGAAAAAAAATGAAGGAAGGGAAAAGATAGTCAGAAAGAGAGGACAAAATTAAGGGCTTACCAAGAGCTTTGAGAAGTTCATCAAAATGTTCACTGCTCTTCATCTTCCAGGTGCCAGTAAAGTTGGACATGTCTGCATAAGCTGAGAAGGTCTGTGCCTGTAAAATAACCTTTTTTGTGCCGTGCTCTCTTCTTTCTCAACCGCCTAAATGTCCTCCTCACTGTCTCTATTTCGGACTCCCTGTAGCTAGAGGCCGCCTCTGTACAACAACTGAAATCAAGTGTATCTCCCTTTCTTTCACCCCTGTGTCCTAGACTTTTCTTTTTTAGTAACACCCTTCGTCTAGGATGTGTCTTTCTCAGCGTGTCTCTCTGTATGCGTTGACCTGATCTCTGCCACTAATTGGAGTTACTGTGTCTGAGCTGACTCTAACTCTCCCCCTAGCTGCTCTGTCATACAATTGCAACAAGATATCACTACCGTAACATTATTCCCAGAAATATGAATGCACGCCAACCACAATAACCATTATAATATTCACAATACTTCCTTCATAATAATTAAGTATAGCACTTGAAAGTTTAAACATTCTGCTTTGTATTACATTCTATATCTCTGACCTGTGAAAATCGTGAATCTCATTAGATAATAATTAATTGATATGCCTAAACTATATTCCAACAAACAAACTTTGACAGTGTTGTCTTTGCACTATGGCATGTGGGACATCATCATTTATTTATGTGCCTGCTCTAACCGGACCCGAAGGTGCCAGTGCCACTGCAACATATTTAAAACTTTTAATTGTAGCATATTGACACACACACACACCTTATGTGAAAACAAATACCAGAAAATGACATTCAGCAAACCACTAGATGTCACTGTGTGCTCCATCTTTTTATGCCTGAAGCTTTGGATCTTCTCCCGGCACATTGAGAACAAACAGGAAGAAAGCCCCAAAGCTTCAAAAGGTTTCAGGACAGCTAGGAAAGCTTTCTGGCAAGTGTAGGCTACTACAAATTACGGCTGGATCCAATAGGACATGTGGGTAGTTTTGGCATAGCCAACTCCCAAACCAACAATTATGTATACATGACTAAGGATTAGGAAGACATACTAGAACACAGTGATTGCATTACAGTAATTTACTGAACTATTTTTTACTCCACCTAACTCGTCCCTTACCTGCTCCAATTTGTACAATACATACACTCGAAAAAATAGGTTATGTATTTACGAATGATTGCTGATGATGATTGCTGATATGGCCAAAGCCATATCCCAAACCAAAAATCTAAATGAAAAATTAAGCTTGGCCAATTTGTTATTCCTTATGGTTTGGGATCAGACCCTCAAACTTCGGAACTTTGACTCAGATTTTTTAAAAGAGCTATAAAAGTGCATATAACTGTAGGCTGGGGGACTCCCCAGAGAGAGAAAAGTAGAAATAAGAGGGCAGTTGAAAGAGGGACAGATGGGGAAAAAGAGAGAGAGGGTGAGAGAGAGAGAGAGAGAGAGAGAGAGAGAGAGAGAGAGAGAGAGAGAGAGAGAGAGAGAGAGAGAGAGAGAGAACTAGCGAGCTTGCAAGCGAGTCCGAGGCTGACTTTAAAAAGAGAAGCAGCAATTCTTCGCAGAACCAAAAGAGAGACCAGAAAGAGACCGGAGGAGATATTATGAATGACATCAAACTGGCACTGCTGGGCAGCAAAGGAGCTGGCAAATCAGGTGAGAGATTCACCGGACTTTACGTGTAATGTCATCTTTGATGGAGAAATCTGCTGGGTAAGACTGGGGGGGGATCTTCATGGATCCTTTTGTGACTAAAAAGGACAAGTAGAGGCCAAAACCAATACTTTAACTTGTTTGACACATGGCTTGAAATACATGAGTTTTCCAAGATGAATGTGTGGTGTTTGCGAACACATACTGCAGATTAGTACACTACTGTGTACTAAGTACACACTTCTGGTGATACTAACATACAACAACAATACATTTTGAAACAGAGAGCTTAGGTTAACTACATACAAAAACATTCCTATGAGTGACTAATTTGTTTCTTCTCTGTATCTGGACAAGCCAGTTTGAGAGGGAGATCACAAAAAGTGACTGCATGGTGTCCTGTTGAATAGGTATTCAGAGACCAAGATTGTTGAGACAGAGCCCTGATGCATGTGTTCAATAAAACAGTGGGACATCCCTATTTTGTGCCAGACAGAACAGAGTGCAGGGTGGTTTCTGTGGAGATGTGTAGACATGCAGACACATACACACACACACACACACACAAACGTACACACAAAAGCAGAACAGTGGCACATGAAATAAGAAATCAATCTATTTCAGATCTTCAGATTTTCAAATCTAGTTTTCTGCATGTGTCTTATGTTTGTATCCAAGACACAGTATATGATTGTGTGAGTCATTTAGGACTATGTTTGTATGTGTGGTAGAGTTTGGTTGTAAAGTTTGTTTTTTTGTATGTGCCCTATTCATGTGCCCTCAATTCCTTGACTTTCAACATATTTGTTTCAAAACGCCAATGCAGTTGTCACACTGTGTGATGACAGCCCAGTCTTCTACTGAGATTGAAAGCTGTGACCCCAGAGGCCCATAACTCCAGCCTTAAACGACACACACACAGAGGATAGCGTGCTCACGGCCTAGAAGTTAAAGAGAGCAGAAATTACCGCTTTAGTTGCCAAATGTGCAAACATCCCTCATTTGTTAAACCATTCAGCCCTTTCATGCATGGGTACAGTTTCACTCCTCCATCCTGTAAAATGTGGCACCCATAACCCTTAGGTCTGCGGGATAATGTGATTCCTATTTTAGCATGTTAACTTCTGAATGATGTGTATACTAAATTGACATTTTTTACCACATTTTCCTCTAGCTGTCTTAGTAAGGTTCCTGACAAAGCGCTTCATCGGAGAGTATGCCTCAAATGCCAGTAGGTGCTTTTTTTGCCAACCTTAGAGGCAGGCTAGGTAGTTGCCTGACAGTGGGGACTGACTTCTACTCATTGAGCATGCCCACTATCTGGGAAAAGAAACTGTCATGGGATCTGTTTGCTCATGATGCCCCGTCATCTAGAGTCTCTTGTTGGTTAACAAATATGCAAACCATTAGACAAATATTACTCGTATTATGAATCTCACAATTACCCAATTGACTGTTTTCTTTCTATGTTAAAGACTCCTTGTACCACAAAAGACTTTCTGTCGATGGCAGACAGTTGAACCTGGAGATGTATGACCCATGCTCCCAGGTACAATTCCAATGTGCAAAAGAGTGACAAATTAACAAAACAAGAATAGATTTAATTTGGAATTCTGACTTAAATACATGGTAAGGCAGTGTTGACCAGGTAAAGCTGTTACATGGCTTAATTCCAAGACTTGCAATTCCTCCAGTCATGGAGTGCATAATCATGTGAATCAAGTGTTATAATTATACCAAGTCTCTTTTAACGTTTCCGCAAAACTATTATACGATTTTAAACTTTAGTTTAGCTCTTTGTGCACCTAAAAGGGTTGGAAATTGTGTATGGCATAAGTCTAAATGCACAGTGCATGCAGGTGGTTCAAATGCATTAAATCACTCAAGTTCACTGGATGATAGAATGAATGACTATGCCTGGACATGAATTCCTCCACCTGGCTCATCTCATGTCCCAGACAAGCAGATAGGGGGCTGGGTGGAATACACAACTGTCATGCCCACTACCCCATTCATAACTCACTCAAAGTTGGGGATTTTAATAGATTCATAAGTGTATCCTGAGTGATTTGTTCCAATAAGTCTGCATTTGAAGTAGAAAGCTATATAACCTGGTTGATGCATAGCCGAGAAGGGCAGAGACCTGAGAAGGCTTTATTGCAAAGTTCGGCTTTGTTAGAAACCCTACGGCCAAGAAGAAAAGGCTTTGGAATTGTTTTTCTCCACAGTGCTTAATATAAATCAGGACCTTAAAGGAAGGCTACGGTAAATGCCTTCACCTCTGTCCTTTACAGGTGCCTGTTTGTAAAATTAATAACAAAGTCTTTAAACAAAAGAACAGAGCTTAAAGAATGTTTTATTTTTATTTATTTAAGGCACTTGTTTCCAAGAGTTCCAAAATGTGCTCGGGCCCATGGGCTTTTTCTCGACACAATTCAACATTTTTGTCAGACTGAGAATTATATTGAGGCAGGAGAGTCTCGTGGTGGCTTTGTCATGTATCTCTGAAGCAGAGATAAACCAAAAGACAATTGTAAAAATGGCAGGGGGCAAGGTATAGTCAACCAATGATCTTGAACCACTACCTATGACTGCTAACGTGTGCTACCTGTGATGTGACTCATAGAGCACAGAGGCCAAGTGTGTCCTGGAAAAACCTGTGGACTGGGCTGACGGCTTTCTGGTGGTCTACAATATCAATGACCAAACTTCTTTCATCAACGCCAAGAACATCCTTGGGCAGATAAGAGATGCACACGTGGAGAACTGTTGGGGGTGAGTGCTGGTCTGATCAAAAGTGGAGCAAAAGTTTTATTTCAGTAATAAATATATCCTGGATTCAAAGTCAAGGTTTGTGGTGAACATGGAGTCTGGAAGAAATATTGACTGGGGTTCAAGGCCCAAGGCTTGCTTGGATAAATTAGGTAGCCTGATGAACTCAACCCAAAACAATAATTTTCTGTATGCCAGGTCTTGGAAATCCAAACATAGCAAGATTCCAAAACTTCTCAGTTCTCATGCCGTGGAATGTTTTATAGGGATTTGATGTGCTCCTACTAAACAGCGCTCTGCCAGTTAATTGAAGCCCATGTTCTCCTTGATACCTATAGACAAACTATTAACTGCAGTTGGTAAAATTGAATTAGCCTTAAAGTCAATTTGGTATTTCTGTAGATTACCATGTTAAACTGGTAAACTGTCCCCTTCTCAATCAGGGAGGTGGATGTGCCAGTGTGCCTTGTGGGAAACAAGCAGGACTTGTGCCACGCCAGACAAGTGTACGAGGAGGAGGGCCGAGGCTTGGCACAGGAGAACCACTGCTACTTCCAAGAGGTGTCTGCAGCTGAGAGCTACCAAGACATCGTCAACCTTTTTACTGGCCTTATTCGCAGGGTAATGGTGCACCACAAATACCGTGCTGCTGACCGGCGCCACTACAGCAGCTCCAAGTCTATGGCCAAGCTCATCAACAATGTCTTTGGAAAAAGAAGGAAATCTGTGTAGCATCAGAGACTGTGACTGACTGACAGTTAGACTGTCAAGCAATCAGCTTGGTTAGTGAGGGTAAGGAGGTCAAAACGTGTAGCGGGCCCTACGTAGATTTGTTTTCTTTCTAGCTGTGTATGGTAAAGCTCACATAGATCTTTATATTTTTAAGGTGATAATAAGTTTAAATATGAGCATCCCATAAGAATAATCACACAAAAACATTGGTAGGTCGAGCTAAATATAAGCACGTGGAATACACATATACGTTTTTTCTTATCTCCTTGGTATCACTGTAGTATTGATTAGATAGGAGTATTCAGGAGAGTCATGTTTGCATGAAACCAAAATCACAATTGAAATGTGTTATTGAAATGTGTAAACGCAATTTACGTTTTAAAATGCAGTACAAAAGTGATCTGTTCCAAAGGAAATAAGTCAAATCTGATCACCTTAAAATGTTTTAGAACATGATCTAGAGACTAAAATCTGACATTGGATAGCTAATATAGATATTTTGAAAAAAAGCCTCCTATTGCCCCACTAGATGTCCCCAGATGTCTAAATCTTCCACACATTGGGATAGCTGATCAATTCCTTGTTGTTTGTCACTGACCGCATGTCTCAGCATCTCATTTCAACTCAAGACCTTAAAAACTCACATCTTTAATCAAAAGAAGAAGTATCTTCTGTTTCAGAATCATTGAGCACAACAAAACAATGAATTTCTATGGTAATGGTCAACTATGGTTAAGGAGGTGTGGGTGTGGAATTGCCTACCAACATTCAATCTGTCCTAAATGACAAAACTGAAAAGCACTCCAAGTGAAAATAAACTTCTTGCTACATAACATATGCAAGACACAGACACCTTCCTGTCAAGCCTTGAAATAATAACACAACTTGACTCTGCAGCAAATAAGAAAGAAAGCTACCAATTTCATCAGACACAAACCAAAGGTATTTTCCAACACATTTCATGTTAAAAAGCAAGTCTCTTAGCACAATTATGCAAATAGGTTTCAGACCATTAGCAGTGGCAGGGAAGTATTTCAAATGATAGGCTTCTCTTACCTCCCTTTCCCATTCTCTTCCTTCCTGATCTTGGATGAAAAGCAACATAAAGTTTACGTGTATTTAATTAGCCGCATCAATAAATAAACTAATTGACAGCCATGTGTTACAAGTAAATGCATGTCAGGTAAGCAATATGTCATGCTTGTCACAGTAGGTGTAATTCACATATGAAAGGGAGATAATGCATAGTAAAGTATTTGGGTAAGTAGATAGGTATGATTTAAAGAAATGGTCTGAGCTTTGTAGCTGAGCCTGGTGATTTGGGGAAAATAGTTTATAGTTTGATGAAGATAGGGGGTTGCAGTGGTTGGGTTGAACGCAAAATAGATTCACACGCACACACACGCACACGCACGCACGCACTCACCCACACACACATCTCACACACATGACAAGAGTACCAGAGGATAATTGCTGCGTTTGGAGTTCAATAAGTTCATTTTAAAAGACCCCAGGAACAGACCAAGTGGAGTGTGACTATTGAATAATTGATTAAAAGAAGGGAGGTGCCACTCATCAGACCGGAGCATGATGACTTTGTAGAATGAACATAGTATTAGGCACCGTTGACAGTTTTACGTTACATTTTTGCCAGACTTTCAACACTACAGTACACACAAGAGGCGGGACCACGCTTCACAAGGCAGGCAAAAGGAAATCCAACTGATCATTTTTAAGCACGCGAGGTTTGATCAATTTAGTTTGAAAACGCTGGGAGAGAGAAAGTAATTATGGATATATGGTGGTTTACAAGCGTTCCAACTAAGGCAACATTAAAAACCATATGAAGTTAATAACAACCTTAAAATTCGGCTTTGCGTTCCAGCGTCAAGAAGAGAAGTGTTCGACTTCGAACTGCGCTAAGGTCTCGTCGAATAGGATTGTTTTATATCCAGAACGATGGTATTGGACAAGGAGGACAGTGAGTGTTCGAATAGCTTTTTCTTCAATTCTGTCCACTGAATGGCATGAGGTATGAGTCTAACGTTGTTGTAACGTTATGTTGTTGGACTTTATGAAAAGCATACTAAACTTAATCCGTTCTTCTATTTATCGAACACAAAAATATAAGTACAGAATAGGTGTACTTTGATTTCAGGTTAATACCACATTGCTTGGGTACAGCTGATAATGACTGGCCATTGGCAATCATCTTCTGCATTAAGCCTCAGAAAATGTTTGGGCCAAAGATTTGACATCTGTGTGCCTGCCCCACTATGGTCCTCTGTTTTCCAGTAATACAAGTAATGTTTTTAAATGCAGATGGAAAGCCTAAAGGCTGTGCTGGCTGCAAGAAGGGGATCAAGGACCGCTTCATGCTCCAGGCTATAGGCAGATACTGGCATGAAGACTGTCTCAAGTGTGCCTGCTGTGACTGTCGTCTGGGTGAGGAAGGGTCCACTCTCTACACAAGGGCCAACCTGATCCTCTGCCGGCGAGATTACCTCAGGTACAATTAAGAGGAACCTCCAATCATGTCCCAATCCCCAATATGCTCTCTAGAATCTCTTCAGCAGAGATTTTTACAAGTAATTGGGGGGTATTCACTCATTACTTTTCACACAAGAACCTAGTAGTTGGATTGAGATGTTGTATCATATCAGGTGGCTACCATGGAGATATGGCGTCGCTGCCAATTCAATCTGCTTAATGTCTTCTCCACACTACTACACCCATGTGCAAGTCTTGTGTTAAAATCCAGCTGGATTTGGTTGAGACTAAGTCTCTCATTAGCTGCACTGGTTTAGAGGGGGAAAACCTTTTTGACAGTTTAATTGGTTAAATTGCCTCCTGTTTTCCTCATCATCATAACCTTCAGGCTGAAAGCCTTTGAAGAGAGGGATTAAAACCATGTGATTTATTTTAATTGGACCATTAGTAAAGAATTAGCATCAGGCTCGTAGCCTCCTTAAGCAGAAACACCAGACACATACCAAGGCTGGTCAGAACATTCTGTACGTTAGGGCTTGCTTTTATGCTCTTGTTTGTTACGTGTTAATGACAATGTCATTTGTCATCAGAAATCCTGATGACACATGGTCAATCTTGGTCAATGTCTGATCTCCCTTGCACAAATCTCATCCATGTCAAGACTTAAGTAGGCTAGATAGTGCTCATTTGCATGGTTTATATATAAACTCTACTAAAACATCAAATGTATCTTAAGTTCACCAAGGTTTTCTTGTATTTTAAGTTTTACTTAATGCAACCAAGGGGTTCTTGTATAGCACCTGATCCACTGCTCTCTCTCTCTCTCTCTCTCTCTCTCTCTCTCTCTCTCTCTCTCTCTCTCTCTCTCTCACAAGGCTCTTTGGCTTGACAGGGAACTGTGCAGCATGCAGTAAGCTGATCCCTGCCTTTGAGATGGTGATGAGAGCCAAGGAGAATGTCTACCATTTAGACTGCTTTGCCTGCCAGCTCTGCCGCCAGAGGTAAGATTAGGCAGCGCAATTAGCTGATTGAAATCGATTATTTTCACTTCTGACGTAGCAAGGAGCGACAGTATCTCTCTTTTTGCCCTGAACAAGTAACTAGGCTACATATACTTTACTTTCAACCCATGGATCGACAACGATGGCCTATGTTTTGTCTTCAGTGTTTTCAAAGAATCACAATACTCAACCTAACCAAGACTGGACATATTTGTAACTGATTCATTACATTTAGAAGCCCTTGTGTTTTCCCTTTTACAGATTTTGTGTGGGGGACAAGTTTTTCTTCAAGGACAACATGATACTTTGCCAGCTGGACTATGAAGGAGGGAATTGGAAAGGAAATGATGAGAAACAAGTTCAGTGAATGCTTCTGCTCTCTGCTGGTCAGATACCAGGCTCATCTCAGTGAACCTATGTGCAGCGTCAGTGCTAAAATGCACAGAAAAGCCACAGATATATAGCAATGTATATTGCTGTTTTCAGACTCTGGACTCTGGACATGCTCCGTGAAGTGAATTGCCTAGATGTATCATTGTGTTCAATATATATACAAATGTCTGTTATTTTTTTACTTTAGAAGTTGATGGATTGAGTATAGTTGACTCTTAACTGGATGAAATAGACTCTGAATTGATCTAACAATTTATTTTGATGATAATGAAAAGTATGTGTGAAATCTGGTGGGTGAAAAAACCCTGTAATTTGCCTACTGGCGACTGAAAGAGAGACCACTGCCTGCTGAATTACATTTACTTATTGAGTGAGAATAAAGAATATTGCACAGGAAACACTTTTTTCACATACTTTTGCAATAGTTTATTTTAACTCTGACAATATTGCATAGCAGCTGTTTTACTGAGTTGTTTGAAGAATTTGAAAAACACCCTGTACTCCACTCCTAATGTCCTAACCCTCAGCTAGCTGCAAGTTCACAGCTCATCTGGGTTTAATCTAATGGCAACCGTCACCTTGATCAGGATTTGATACATCACTTGATACCTGAGACTAGCACAAGCGTCCCAAAAACCTTAGTAAAGGGACAGAACACAGTAATGTATTTCCAATTGAGTACAAATGCATGTGAAATTGTGGTTTTCTATGAAATCCTACATAGACATTGAAAAGGAGATTTCATTAAAACCAAAGAACATAATTATTTTGCAGCGTTGTGCATTAGTGCAATGCCATCTATTGGTACTGTACTGAAATAGAAACTGCACTTCCGTTTTCAGTTTCAGTGAACAAGGAAGTGCCTACAAGGGTGACGCGCACATCATCCACCTGACATCGTTTCATATGGAATGACATTTTAGTTGTTGGTATTTTACGGCTGTCTGTCAAGGACATTTTATGCCTAAAAATGTCGATGTCAACATTTCAGAAAGTGACGCTGGTGACTTGTCTCGTTCTGTGCGTTGCTTTACTTCTTCCTAAAATGCTGTTGTCCCGTGGGAAGAAGGATGCTGCACACACTGAAGGTATTGTTTTGCCTGTCTTTCTAACTATTGCAGTTTGTTAAATAACTACCCATGGACGCTTTCATTTGTTAATGTTGTATAGGATGTTGTTATTGCACTGTGTTATTGTCTGAATTTTGGGTGATGTTACTGCTGCGCGGTGTATGTTTTTTTTTATGTCTAGTCCCGGATTATCAGATGGACTGACAGTAGCCTATGTAGTATTTGTATTTTGCTTTGGAAGCTAAATGAATAAAATGGAAAATGGAAATGTTCCCTCCCAGTTTTAACCATAGATTATTGCGTCGTCGTCGAGTTTATTGTCTGGTCCTTGCAGTAAACGTACATTCCTGTTGAAGGCGCTCGCATCAAAGCCTCACCATATCACATAACAGCATTTTAAATGCAACGCATGGCTTTCTGTAGTAGCCTATGATATCATATTGAATTTGTATGCATTTCATGAAGCCAATCAGTCATTTCAGTAATTGATTTATCCATTGTTGTGTGTATATTTTAGACAATGGGAATCAATGGAAGTAATTCATGTGTATGGCAACTACTCAGTCATTCATGTCAATCTCCTGTTAGGTAGTCCAGGACGCTTTCCACCGATGGTGCATCGGCAAATGGCTCCGGACAGCCAGGGACAGAGCACTTTGGGGTCCCAGTTCTCCAGGAGCCACAACACTGAGGCCATAGCTAGGGCTAAGGGAGGAGGCACAGGTGCAGGAACTGGAGGGAAATCCAACCTGGCTGGACAGATTATACCAATCTATGGGTTTGGTATTTTGATGTACATTCTCTACATATTATTCAAGGTGAGAATATGGATAAGGGGGATGCATGCTTGTGCAGATAGATTTAAATGTGGTTGTTGTACATGGATAAATAGTATGCATGCACTATTGAGTCATGGAATGTGCATGACTCAAAGCAAAATTCTCTCTCTATCTATCTATCTCTCTCTCTCTCTCTCTCTCAGATTACATCAAAGGGGAACACCAAACCAACAGAGACCAAATTTCCATCAGTTAGATCTGAAAACCTGAAGAGAAAGATCAGTGCGTATTAGTTTGTAAACTGTGTGGACTTTGTATGAATTATTTATTTTTTATGATCAAAAGTTCTAATGTATATTTCGCATTGATTATCATTCTTCCCCCCTACCTTCCCCCCTTTATTTTTTTTAGCTGATTTTGAGTTGACTCAACTGCAAGAGAAACTGAAAGAGACAGAAATGGTAATGGAGAAGATAGTCTCCAAGGCTAGCCACAGTCCAGAGAGGTTTGTGTCCCCCTCCAATCTCTTTGTTTACATATCCCACTGAACATATCCTACTGAACTAGAAATGTTCCATTCTTTCTGTTCTTACTATGATTACATTTCAAAACGTATTTGTCACACAAATCATTTCATCGCTGTTTCTAATTCAGAAACTGAATTGGTCGATGAGAGGTCTGTACTGTCTGGTTGTGTGCAGGGTACGGGGTGTTAGTGCAGACCAGGAGGAGACTCTGCTTCTCCAGCTGAGAGAGATCACTCGGGTCATGCAGGAGAGGCATCTGGTGGAGGGGGTTGCTCCAGAGAAGAAGGCTGAAGACTGGGAAGGTACATTGGGATGGAATTCCCAATATTTACTGGTCTTTTATTGATGGAAAAGTTATGTTTTGGATTCTGATGGGATGAAGTGAATTTGAATTTGGGGTCCAATCAAGGTTTTCCCGAGGATCCCCATCAATGTTGGGAGATGCCTTTTTGTGGATACAACACCCAACAGTACAGCCCAGAGGAGGAGGCAGAGAGGACAGAACCAGGTGGGGTTGACCAGGAAGATGGTGGGACCAACCAGGAAGAAGGTGGGACCTACCAAGATGAGGCTGCACCTGACCAGGAAGAGTGTGGTGCCTGCCAGGAAGAGGTTGTGGCTCACGCGGAAGGGGGTGTATCACACCGAGAGGAGAGTGGAGTTGACCGGGAGCAGGGTTATGTCGTAGACAATATGGGAGGGGCTTGTAAAACGGGTGTTTTGAATGATAGAGGAAAGGAAGAAGATATCGCTGGAGATGAGGAATGTTGGGGTCAGGAGGGTGTGAGTGTGATGGGTGAAGACAATGTAGATGAAGAGAAAATGGGAGGGGGCAAGGATCAAATCGGTGTGGCCACAGATGGAATTAGTTTGGATCCGGAGGAGCTGGAGTTGACGTTGGAGATGTCCAATATGCAGGAGCCGGAGGAAAAAAACACTGTCCAACTTCCAAATGATACTTCTACTAGCATCACTCGTATTAGAAGGCGGCATAAGAAGAAAACACAATGCTCAGCTTTCGAAGGGTAACTGAACTCAAAGTGTAAGTGGGCCCAATAATCCTGAGCCGTGACACCTTTCTATCTTACCCACATCCTCACAACTATGTAGCATCAAGTTAGGTCCTTCCAATTTGTTACCAAACATAGAGATGGAAGCTATTTACCACTTCTCTTCCTCTGGTGGGACTTTAATGATTATTAGATGCTGTGGTTGCAGTTCTATCTCTGCATGGCAAAACAGTTCAAGCCCTTCATGTTCTAAGTTAATTTCACTATCTAGGATCTTCTCATCATTCCTGTCTCAAATCACCTTTAGATATGACTCAGGACGTTTGTAGCTTACATTGGAGCTTAGTATTTTTACTCACAATTGGGACTTTTTTTCCTGAAGCACAGCTACAGAAAATATCTTCTAACCCTTTTATGATTACTTGATAGCTACTCTGCACTATAATGCAATGTATTTTAAGATTCTCACTTTTATACACTTTATTTTGTATGGATAAATGTAGCTGCCCTTCATATCAATGTTAGAGAAAGTCACTAATGCGGAGTATAATAAATAAATGTTCTGCCCTTTTTCGAGTTGCCTAATTCTTACAAATACAAACACTTGTCAGAAATGTTTTTATTACTTATAGAACTGGACATTCTATCAATAGAAAACCAACATACAACATTGTTAGCCAAAAGCGTACATGTAACTTTCCTGAAGTGGCACACCTTGTTTCAATGAACTGCAGTATATGCGGTACAGCTCTGTGTTTAAGATTTGGTTTCAGACCACTACAATGTGAAAGGAATCTTGCCACTGGTCTAGAACTCCAAGTCCTCTGGCACTGCATGGTCTCACATGTCCATTGGTTCATCAGGCTTGTCTGCAGCTGGCTCATCAGCAGGCTGGGCCACCTAGAGTAAACAAGATACAAGTTAACATTGTGTCTGTTTAACATTTAGACTTCACTAAAATACTCAATTAGATATACTCTGATTGGCAATTATACATCAATCGACTTGCACGTCCTGTAAACAACATCACCAGTCATTTCATGGCTCCAGATATGTCTAACCAGAACTGTACCTTTCTCTGTGGCCTCTCCTCCAGCCCCTCCAGGAAGGGGGCGACTGCGTCGTCGTCATAGATGGTGAACTCCGTGTCTTTCCCCACGATGCCAATCGAGACATTCTGAAAGATGGTACAGTTGACTTAGCAAAGGGATTCCATATAAATGAAAAACGTAAGGGTTTAGACCAGGGTTCTCCAATCCTGGTCCTAGAATGCTGTTGTCCTGCATGTTTTACATGTTTCCCTTCTCCAGCACACCTGTTTCAAATGAACGGGTTGTTATCAAGCTCTGTGGAAACCGGGTAATGACCATTCATTTGAATCAGGTGTGCTGGAGCAGGGAAACATCTAAAACATGCAGGACAGTGGACCTCGAGGACCAGGATTGGAGAACCCTGGTTTAGATTATTGGTGGACTACCTTGATGGTGAGATCCTGCTCTGCTGGTAGGGTCTCCCGCAGTGCACGAAGACCATGCTGGACAAGGTCATTAAGATTACCTAAAGGAGGACAATGTCAGTATATAAGTATATGTGCTTCAAGGCATCTTCAAAAGGTGTGTTTTGACAGTAAATGAGTGTGCACACAAATGTCTATGTATCAATGCAGGCTTGTGTGTGTGTCCTCACAGTCAAGGAAGGCGTCCATGTTTCTTTCCAGGTATGTGCGGGCAGACTGGGACCGGGCTCCGATGGACATGGCTTTGCAGTCAAAGTAGTTGGCTGAGGGGCAAGTCTGATAGATATGAGGGCCCATATCCTAAAAGAGAGCAAATATTGAATAAAATGGTCACAATCTTATTTAAGGCTCTGCATTTCTCCTGGCTACAATCAACTTTTCCATTTGAACTTATTTGAAAGTATTCCACTCAATCCATTTCACCTAAACTAAAACTTACGTCGTAACCAGCAATGAGCAGTCCCACACCATATGGCCTTCTGCCATATCGCTGTGTTGGGATTTGAGTTTCTAAGTGACAGGTTAAGGAAGAGTTTCGGTTGAAAAGAGAACTTTCACATGCAATTTAAAAAAGTACACCAAACATTTGAAACCCCCCAAAAGGATACTGCTGCCAATAAGCGTGACGAGCCGTGACGCAGGAAGGGGTCTGTCAAACACAAACCTGGAGTCTAGGCACTCCTGACGCATGAAGTTACTAAAGAGGACAGGAAAAGAGAGGTCGTTAATACCAGAATTTTGAAGATATTCTGGAGCCTCCATTAGCCACCATGGGCGTGTTCGTGTTCTTACCACAAGAGCCTGGCATCAGCTGTCAGTCCAGCAATCGAGATGCCAATATGGCTATCCACATGAAGAATCTTCTTCTGATGGGCAGCCAGCTCAGACTGTGCTCTCTAAAGTGGCACGCAAGACAAAAGCATGTCAGTCAAGAGAAAGCATTTTTAATTTTGGAGGGAATCATCTAGCCTACCTATGCCATTTACAGCACAAAGTATACATTCAAAATCATCATTTCTTTGACAATATACTCACACTTCTGTTCATGGAACCGATTATTGAAGTTTAGTTCTAGAACCGGTACTAATTTAGGTCTCGGTTCCCAACCCCATTTTTAGCACGTGATCAAACTGAAGTATTGTGATATTATTGTAAATCTATATAAATCTATATAACTCCAAATGTGTTATTTACACTGTTCAAAAGGTCTTACTTTTAGAGCAACTAGTACTGCAATGGTTCTTGACTTGAGTCCAACTGTGGCAGAACCTTGTTTCACCGCTTCCATTGCATATTCAATCTGGTGAATGCGGCCCTGAATCACATGCAGAAGTGTTAGATGATACTAAGGGAAAATGTCACTTCATGGTTAAAGCCAAAACAAAGCGGCATTTCCTAGTTTACCTGTGGGCTCCATACTGTGACATCGTTGTCGTACTGATTACGGAACTGCGGGAATTTAGAGAAGAAAATATGATATCAATAAAGAAGCAATTTCAACTATTTCAGCTATTTAACACAACCCACATAATTATCTTGCATTCTTCACAGTATTCCACCAACGAACACTTCAGTTCAACTGCTAGCAACTTACTAACACCCATAGACTTTTCTGTAACCTGGGTTTCACATGACTGCTGAATAAATAATAAAGTAACTGGGGTTTCAGTTTGCAGCCACCTGTCAAAGTGCACGCCAGGCAAACCCATTCCAAATTTGACAGAAGCATTCAACTTAATTAACAATGTTATAATGGAAAAGTCAGAGATAAAACTGAAACTGAAAGTTAGTCATCATATCATTAGCTAGCTAGCAGGCTAACCTCTGGCAAACTAGGTAGCTAATTTGCTAATTCTACGAAAAAGCTAACTACAGTAGCTTTCTGGCTATCGTTCGCAAATCACCCTACCTAACACTAGTCAACAAAACCTATGCACTTCTCAATGGTAGCTTGTATAGTCCCGTTGCTAGGAGTTTAGAATAGAGAAAGGAGCAAGAATGGGTAAAAACTCAGTCCACCAAACAATTAGCTAGCTCTACCCCCAACATAGGGTTTTTTGCTTACTCACATCCACTCACGTTGGCTAACAAGCTAGCTACTCAGCTACCAGTACTGCTCGCTAACTATCCATTTTGCCTAAAGAGTGATCATAGCTAAATGCTTTTTACTTGGCTGTCTAATAAAGTAATTTCTGTTACATACAACCCATTAATCTAATGTACGCCGAGTTATTGTAGTTAATAAACATGCTTCATTTACTCTTACCATCTTGACAACAGTCGCCTTAACCAAACAGTGATTCCGATTTGATTTAGTTTCCTGCTTTGTTGGTAGTGCCAGGCAAAACTGTGGAACTCAGAATCAGTTTACTTGATTGAGACCTAAAACGAAACTGATTTAAACTGAAGAAAAAACACAACATGTTGTTGTAACGTTTGTATTAATTGTTTGGTTTTGCAGACCTTTTAAAAGTGTGAAAATCTTACTGGGGCCGTCAAAAAATGTTAAATGTTCAAGTTTATAGTGTGTCTAAATGAGCACCAGATGGCAGCAGTTCAGTGTTTGATAAAAACACAAATGCATGTGGGTCTGAACGCATAGCCTGCAAACGTCTTTAGGTTTATGAAAGGTTCATTTACATAAGTAAAAGTTGTCTGAAGGGAAGAACACCCACTCACTACTGATTTAGTTGGGCAGTGCTTAAACAACCATCTGTTATTTTTCTTTTGCTTTCAGTACTTTTGTTTCTTTGTGGGGGTGGCAGGGTTGTTTGCACGTGCATGGGCCCTCGTTAATGATATCTGATGTACCCTTGATCCGGGGGGAGATGAATTCAAGGCACTGTGCTGACGAGCTCTCCTCCTCTGCCAAGGCAGCGGCAGTGGCGACCATTACATCAGCGCACCGCCTTTGTGATTGAGATTGTAACGGGGCTATGCTGAGCTCAGCACGATTGCTCTCCGGGCTTCATTTGACTGCCAAAGTCTCCCCCCCCACACACAATCCCCACTCCTCCACTCCTCCCAACCCCTTTAATTTTTCAAATGGAGAGCAACCTGAGTCACTCTGTGACGGGTCCAAGCCACAGCATAGGCCGTCGTGTCGTATGATCGAATGCTTTTTATGATTCTCTTGCCACACCTGTTTCAAGATGTGTTATTTTACATGTTAAGGTGTTCAAGGTTGGTAAAGCCTACCGATCAATAGGCCTATAGTTCAGTTATCTGGTCATTTGTGGTCTCAAAGTTACTCTAACTGAACTATGCTTCTGTGTTGCTAAACTCCAAAAAGTGAGTGATTACACAGCTGTATTACCCGAACATGTCTCCAGTTATGGGATTACTTCAACATATGGAGAGGGACTAAATATGCCCATCTTGCCACCTCTGCAGCTTTAAATAGGTCAGCAACGTGGTTATCCTTGAAATCGACTGGTCTAATGGGGGAGACAGGCAACCTGTCTGCCAAGTATGCATTAAGATGGCAGATCACAGACTGGGGTTAGAGTTCGGCAGCCACACATGAAAGCCCCCCCCCCCCACACACACACACACACACACACACACACACACACACACACACACACACACACACACACACACACTGCAATGGGTTTTGCGGGTTGGTATACATCTCAATTGACTTTTACATTTCACACTGATTGCCAGGAAAAGCTAAGCAATAGGGATGGTGTTAGCGAGGTGTGTGTTGGCATAGTCATACAGGATAGTCACACTGAATTCTGACATCCCCCCTTTCCTTGCTCGCGTTTGCCCTGAAAGAGCTGACGTGGCACTTCAGAGAGGTTAAAAAGCTGAAGAGGCTTCTTCTGTCTCAAATCGGAAAAAAAACACAGCACATTGTGGAGCACTTAATAATATCAAGGGCCAGATTGATTGCCTCCTCTCTCAGCCTCTAAATCTAATAATAACCAGCCAATAAGTGGCAAACCTCCCCATCGTGTTGCTCATTCATGCTTATTGATTATTTCTTAAGAAGCTGGTGGAGTTATGCTGAAAGTTCAAGCAGCTATATTACAATACAACCTGTATGGTTTATTTTGATCACTCCACTATTCCAACCTTTTTAATTTGTGGAGAGAGATGCTTGTAGGAAAATAACATGTATGTTAGACACTGTTCAATGCTTTTGTAAAGCATGAAAATGACTTATTTTGACACACAATTTGACCCTCTATTGATACTCCAATGTGTATGCATCATTTTACCTCATCGTTCAGCATTTCACAGTACATACCACAGTAAAAAGCCACGAAGTTTAAGGAATTCTGTACCTGAAGCATTTGTGTCAATAATTAGATAATGGAAAAAAACACACACAAAGCTCTTAATTCTGCAAAAGTATTTGTCCCAACATTTTTATAATTCATCACAACAGATATGTATTTTTTAGGGCAAAAATCGAAAATAAAATGTTTTATTATCTTTAACCATAGCAACAACAAAAAAAAGAAAGAAAAGGTGTCTGAATAATTTCTTGAGGCACTGTAAACAAAAGGAATAATGTGCTGTGGACCTATATTTACCCACTGCTGTCAGGTCTTCTTGATAAGAACATGGATGCCATGCTTGACTCTTTTACTCCACTACATGTGTACCACTATGGATCAGGTGCATTCTGGGACTTGTATGTTTGACAGGTTCCCTGCTGTTCCCGTCTGATCTGACCGCTGTAGTTTGTTTGATGGGGAAGCTGGTCTGGCAGGTTGTAATCCCCTGGGGATGTACATGTGCAGCCTGCTCAGACAAAGAACAAGAAGGAGTAACCACATAATTCTGCACGCTTTGTATGTATAGCTTCCTCTGCCTGTCAATCATGTGTTTGCTTGTGTGCTGTCTTGAAGAAAATCATCAGGTGGTCTCAAGGTGGATACTGTGAAGCAGACATGCCGGGACTGGATTACATCAAGGACAAGAGTACATCTCGGGTGACAGGAGAGGTCACTTGCTTTTAATGAAAATACTGGTTTGTAATATTTTGTTTTATGAAAATATAATTTAATGTTGTCATGCAATATAATTGTATAACAAAAGAGTTTAAGTTTAAGGTGTTCATCACAATGCATGTTCATGTACTGAATGACAATGCAAACATTTATTTCAAAAAGGGCACCCACACCATTGACTTTCTCAACAGTATAAGTTGACTGTCAATGGATAGAAACAGCCAATGCCAAGTCTGGGAAATGAGACATCAAATCATTAATGCAGCTCAAAGTATTTCCCTGGCTCCCCAAGCAAATGCTCAAACATTAATTGCATTTGCCCATCCAATACTGTATTTTTGGATTAACTAATGTGAGAGGTCACTTTTGGAGATGAAAGTGATTCTTGGCTACCACTGACCCCCCTTTATGAGCAACCGTTTAGTCACCAATTTTTCCTCAGTGGCTAGACAACAAATCTATGAACCACTTTTTCAGACCAAGATAAGTTTGGTTGAGATCAGGTAAGAGCTTTTAAGGGAAGTGCGCCATTTCCCCCTTCTGAGATCTACCTTAAAAAGGTTTAGGTTTCATTACCCTGGGTATACATAACACACATTCCACAAAAACATTGTGTGCATGACCTGTATGTCCATTGACGATGAGTTTATTTAACAATTTCACTGTAGTACCACATTTGAATGCTAAAGTAGAGATTGTCAGTTACATCACAGTTTTTACCAAATGTCCCAGTGTAAAGCAGGGTGAGTCTGTGAGAAAATCAGTTTAAAGAAAGCAATACATCTAAAGAGGCATCAAAGGTTGAGTCCTAAGAAGCACTCCATGGACTGGATTAAGGACACAATTGAATACTTTTAAGAAAAGGCTTTTCTGAAGTGAATGGAGCACTCATCCACTGAGAGACTATAGAAAGGAAGTAATGCCAAGTATGTGTTGGGACATGATTATTGAATCATTTATCAGATTGGATTCAGAAACAGTTCTAGTCTTCCACTCATGGCCATACTTATATCCTAATTTTGGGCATGGCAAGATCAATGTTGGGACAGTCAGTAACACTATTGTAACATCTCATAATATATGTGGTCAAGTGTAGCTTGTGAGACACCTACGGTATCTGGCTCACCATTGCTAATATATACATCAAACTCCTTAATGGTCACTTGTGCTCCAGGATCCATCATGTCACAGTAATGGCTTTGACGATTGAGGGTGCTTTTACTGCATTTAACTGATTAGAAAATCTGTCCCATTTCTAACATGAAGGAAATGCCATGCCAGCATCCGAACACAGAGTATTAATTTCATCTCCACGGTGCCAGAGTCATTAGCTGTAAGACTCAATTACTTCAATAAGAGAGTGATATAATCAGAGAAGGGGGAGAATTAAGGGTCACAGACTTTAATGGTCTATTGCGTCAGTTGGGTGTCTTCTCTGAGGAGTGGCTGATGGGACATACATGGTTAAGAAAGTGTCTGTATTTAGAAAGATCTTGGTGTATTCTGTCACCCAGGAATTTCAATATCAGATAACCTCAACTGTTTTCCATTTAAATGCAAAAAGGACTTCTACTGTGCTTTCTAGATGCACTATTTGCATGACATGAATGTTGGATAAAAGCATCTGCTAAATGAATAAACATCTGCATTGTAATACTTGATATGGTATTTTATGTTTACCTACAATGCACTTTCCTTTTGTAGGCCTTTTTGTCTTTGCACTGTATCATTGAATCACCAGTGCAGTGATAAACTGAATTTATAATTCGTTTTTTTCTTAATGCTTAACTATTTTTGAAACTGATATATAGAAAATAATGGCATTGTATTGGTTAAGGAAAATGTGTGCAAAGTCAGTTATCCTTTCTTGGTAAATGTTTCAGCTATTAATTAGTAAGTTACGTAATAAAATAAAAAAGTTCAATAGATGATACTGATCCTAAATTCCATTTACTGTAATTATGCCAAAAAACAATGATCAGTTAAAATCACGTGTAACACAGTCAGTCTAAAGACGTTTGGTGTATATGATATAATGCTTTTAAAAAAGAAACTTGGACAGAGAAAGTAAAGAGCAAATGGAAATGTAAGGAAACGAGAGAGGGGAGGAAACATGGGTCCCTGTATAAGGCCTCAGCCTGTATGGTACCTTGAACCAGGGAACCACCCCAGGAAATATAAGCCCCAAGCCCAGTGAGGCTGCAACCTAATTACTTTTCAACAAAAAATACTTTTCACAGCAGCGTGAGAAAGTTTGCGAACTCTTTAACACTGAAAACTTTAACGTTCACAATCATCCAGCCTGACTTCAGAATGGATTAAATAAAAATCGTACCTGCCATCTAACAAATATATGGTGCCAATTGATTGGAGAACTTCTAACCATGTCACTTTTCATGTCAATTATAAAAAATCACCAGGTTCTAGAGACAACCATCCACAACCCATCAATGAACACATTTTTTTAGCACAAAAGAAACCTATTGTTTATGTGAACAGTGAAGATAATTCACAGGGTATAACCCAATGTCTTACAGTATAACATCATGTACATGAAGCTGAACTCATCAGTCTAATATATTGAAGCTGACACTGTAAGACTCTTTAATTTCCAACTCGTCTTTGCTGTGGAGAAAGAAATGACAGCAGAGCTTGGCCATGGGCCACATTTCATAACCGCATACCGTTTAACTTTCTATAAATACCATGGGATGGGATCCAAGTTGATCAAGTGTGATTGAACCTGAAATGGCTCCAATAAATTAGTGCCAAGTTTTCTTAAGATACTTGGAAGGAATTGTTTGCTACTCTCAAGCTTTTAAAGGGGTACTCGTCTGAGTCACTGTGAGAATAGTTTTGCTGAATTTAAGTAAAAGTAACAAGATCATAATGGTCGTACATGTATTATTGTACATGTGTTAGTGACAGTTGAGTGTTCATGCTTCTGGGAAACACAACAATGTGTTGCAAGTTTTTTGATGTGTCGGTATATTTGAATGTGTCAGTTTATTTAATGCCACACTGAACTTTATTTTACCAGGTTGAAAAAGGCAGAGCAAGCAAGGACCAAGCAAGTCCAGTTAAAGTTCATATTCCATTTAACTCTATATTTCCTCCAGCTGAGTCACTTTACACTTGTAGAAGCATGATAGATACTTTGAATGCACTTTCATAAACACACAAAACCCCTCTCCACAAACGCCGCATTTATAAGAGTCTAGACATTGTTGAGTGGTCAACATTTTCCCTTTCCCCTCCTTTTCGTGAATGAAAGTAGAGTACTACTGAAACCAGCGGAGGATGATGTCAGAGCTAGCCAAACCTTCCTCCCACGCAGTATGCAATGGCAACCTGATTGATGCCTGTTTAAACTATTAAATGTAATTTCCCTAATGTCCTGAGATGAACAACAGTGAAGCCAATGAGCACTTGCTTGCTCTTACAAGTGAAGTGGCACTCCACATGGGTCTTAAAGTAATGACCTATTGCAAAATGTAAGCTTATCATTTGTTCGGTGTCCCCACATACCACTTAGTTCATGGGGACTATGCATGTACTTCAAGGGGGGGCAATGCGTGCACGTGAAGAATGTGTTTGTGTGTATGTTAGAGAAAAAGAGTAAACCAGAACAAATCTATTGTACTTACCAATGTTCTCCCATCTCTGCAAGTTTGTGCATTTGGCTATGCATTTTCATGTGTGTGTTTCTGATCGTACCAAACAGTATGGTCGAGTGTGTGTGCCGGTACTCCTGGTGAGCACTCTCCAGGTGAACAAACCCCTCAGAGCCTCCAGTGGAAACCACACAATGATAAAAGCTTGGTCACAAACATTCAATCAAGCAGAGCCTCTTTGGTGATGGTGAGCACAAATTAGATTTAGAGATTTAGAGCTATCACAGTGTAGCTAATGACTTAAGTGCAGTTGCTCTTTCCTTTGTCTTTATGAAGCATTTGATCTGAATCTGGTCCTGCCCACTTGTAGCGCAGCACCCTGCGCTGAAGAGTGGAACAAAGATCATATCTCAGCCCTTTGGCCTTATCACCAATATGCATCTCCCAGAGTATGACTTACATTCTTTAGTCTAGTGCATTAAGCTTTATGGTTTAGTATGTTTATAAAAATAAGAAAGCCCATCAAATATGCAAATGATCGTGTTTGGCTTTTTTATTTCTCTAATAGCAAATTTGTCTGTGCTTGTGCAGTGGATTTGACAAAACCGACCAAAAGTTTCATAAATAGCCCATCTAAATTTGGTATTCTATCCTGTTAGGGCAAATTGTTAAATGTCCACTGAAATCACACCAGGGTAGGTGAGCAGGTGAGTAGGTGAGATCTGTTGCGAAAGACTACTGTATTGACTCTAATCACTCCCTAAAGGTGAATTTTGAGTAATATCATTGCGAGACCGCATCCACTGTCACATATTCACACTGTCTCATGCATGCTCATTCACAAACACACACTGACATACAAACGCGCTCAAGAGCAGGTGAAACCACAGACATGCACGCAAGCAGACCTATACACTGGACACACTATGTTCCTATCTCCCCTGTTCTCCAAGGTATGGGTTTGGACCCTGGGCGGCCCATTTTGCAGTGATTTAGAGTCTGTGACATCGCTGGGGCTCGCTGCTCAATAGCACTAAAAGGCTCATCCTGTCTAATGGGGTTCCTCTATGACGCAGACAAGAAAAGACCTCCCCCTCCTCTCCCCCGGGACTCAGACCAACACTCCCACACACACAGCCACAGCAACACACACACACACAGCCACAGCAACACACACTCACACACACATTTGTACACACACAGAAACATAGACTATATGTGTCCACTGTTATGAAGAGGAAGGGAAGCCATTTGATTCCACATGAAAAATAGTTATGTAATTGCAAGAGAGGGGTAGGCAGTAGTGTTTGTCATTACAAATGGAATGTTAGCCAATTATCTTGATCATGAACACCAGTTAGCGGAACAACTTGATGGACTGTTATCAATTTATTACCAAAAGATTTGTTTTACATTATTAATCTGATCGTTATACAGAACATTGTTTCACATTGTGTCAACATTTTAAAATATTTCCTATTTAAGTAGACTTTTTGTAAACCAGTATTGTCAACGTATAATCAATGTTACAAATGCAATCAATGTGTGTTTTTAGTGTGTAAAAACAAAGACAGATTCTTGAGGTCATGGATTTTCTATATCTTGAATACCGTAATTCCAATCCTGGACTGAATGTTTGTCATGTACATGGGCAGTTTACATGCCTCCCCAGCAGATGGCCCCGTCTGCAAATCAATGACGTGATTTACTTATTTGTCACTTGACAAATGTCATGCATGTAAGATTTTCTACAAAATGTGTATCGTTGGGGATAGTTTTCATGTCCTGTGAATTTGGTTTGCTTGTTTAATTAATGGCTACAACACCAACTTGGATGTCAAATGGTCTAAATGACTGGAATATTTTGTGAATGGAGCACATCATGACTGGAGAATGACGTCATTGCAAAGCCATTTCCCTTATTAGAGTGCCAGAAGTAAGGGATGACATCTGATTGGCTTACCGGAGCATCTCAGCCAGTGGATTGGCCAAAGAAAGATAATTAAACACCTACACAGGCAATGCACAAATCCAAGTGGTGGATATATAGGCTTGTGCATTGGCTCTGCATGCAACAGAATCAAGAGTTGGTCTTCAAGTTGAGAGAAGTCAACTTAGTGTTTGATATATATATATATAGCTCTATTTTTTTGCAAGGTGATTATCACTGAAGGTAAGTGATAAACTTTTACTGTGATTCACGTAATGGACCCCAAAAAATTGAATGGAAAGTCCATGGGATGTTCACAGTGTAAACCTGCGTTTTGGTGCAGTGTGATGAGGTAGTGGTGATAATGGAATTGATGTGTGGCTGAAGGGTTCCAGAGCCCAGCTCTACAGGCACCAAGGGGAGAGGGAAGGGTACGGAGACGGTGAGAGAAAGTGCAGGTGGAGAAGAGTGAAAGTAAGTGTTGGAGCTGGAAAGGGAGCAAGAGAGAAGGATGGGGGTCTGGGGGGTTCGGGCTGTCTGAAAGAGAGGTAGAGCGTGTGTGTGTGAGTGTGCGTGAGAGGTAGAGAGGCGGCAGCTTATTACACTAATGCACCTGCTCCCCTGAGAGTTGGCACGCTGGTGTCCCACTCCCTTCCTCAGAGCTCCAGCTAATGCTGCTGTCCCACTTGTTAGTGTTGCGCTACACGCTAAGACCCTTGTCCTGGACATGCTAAAGGCTTGGCAGAGGACTACCAGTCCTTTTCAGAGATGGAGCCAGAGAGATAAGAAGTTGGATACGAGTTGGAATGGGTGGATGAATGAATAGATGGATTGATGGATAAATGGATAGATTGATGAAGAAATGGATAGATTGATGGAGAAATTGATAGATTGATGGAGAAAATTGATAGATTGATGGAGAAATGGATGGATGCGTCAGGCTTTTTTGAACTGTCCAATTACAAGGTGAGAGAAGCGAGTGAGAGAATCTGCAGCTAGATTGAGGAGTGACTGGGGAAAGTTATTTTCAAGAAGTGCCTGAAAAAGCATACAGTCGTTTGTTGGTGTGCCTCACCAATGTATACATATATGTATGATCAAATGGTGATGATGTTCTTGAAGTTATTGATGTTCTATGACTGAATTTATGAATGTATGTAGCATTGTGTGGAGCTGACAGGATTGTGTCTTTGCTGTAGGGGACCATGATTATGTTGAAGATCTCTGCTTTCCTTGTTACCTATGCCCTGGTCATATGCCAGATGTACAGCTCACAAGCGGCCCCTGCCAGGTGAGACAGACCGACTGACAGACAGACAGACAGACGGACAGACAGTTAATTTACACCTGCTGACCCGTGTGTAATACACACACACGTACATCTGTAGTTATGCAAACACACTAATGCACACATACTGTGCACATGAATGGATTGACTTAAATTGTGGATTCACCATAAATACACCATCCATTCACATATACTACTTTAGTCAGTTTATATTGTATTGTTCAGTGGAGTTTAGTAACTTGTTTGGAAGACTTCATCTTTTCCATCGTTCTATTGAGTCTGTAAATTACTTTCTATTCCCACAATAAATTTACATTTTATTGTAACAACATGCATACAAGCATATTTTTTGCCCAATATCATCAAAGTGCACTCTAGTTAAGTGTCAAGGGACACTCTAATGAAATTTCCAGTTGAAAAAAAATTAAATATAACGAGTAATTTAATTTAGGAGAGATAGATGAGATAAATAAAAACATCCAAGTCACGACCCCCACTCCTTGTTCCATGAAGATATTGATTTAGTCATAAATCTCGACTTGGTCACACAACGGCCCTTTTAGATGGCCCACTCTCAGCAGATTGTTTTCCCGTGTTGGCTGGGGTCCCTCCGAGTTCAACATAATGCCTTTCGGACTGTGAAGCTCCATTCCGTTTTTTCATTTTTTCTTTCTTTCTTTCTTCTTCACTGTAGATTCTAAGTCTAGCCACGGTTCATGTAAATGTCCTATACAACGTACTCCTCCTTCCACTCTCCCCCACCACTCTCTAGACCGGGCATAGACTCCATGACAGATCACGTCACGCTCACGGACTATGAGGCACGGAGGTTACTCAACGCCATAGTCAAGGAGTTTGTGCAGATGACAGCCGAGGAGCTGGAGCAGCAAGTCAACGAAGGCAATAGGTACAGACGACCCTTCATTACCTCCTGGTATCCCTGGAAAGATTGTCTTCCAGTGGCTGGTGAATATGAAAGACAGATGTTAGTCATAAGAAATGATGAGGGTGAGTGATCACCCGTGGATGAGCACTGGTGTCACACCCAAATTGTTCTTTAAAGTTCACTTTAACCTCCTCAAACTCTTTCTGAGGACCTTTTTACCCCTTCATATCAGTGTGTTCATCTGGATATTAATTTACCTATAGAGGTGAGAAAAAACATACTCAAACCTAAAGGAAAGATTTGAGTGCTCACAAACAGATTCTCTGTCGCAACCTTTCTACAGCATGGATTTGTTTGACTCTTATTATATAATTTGAATACGCAAACCTGTTTGCTTGCTGGACATGTTGACAAATCAGTATGCCTAACCAGATGGATGCGTGCATGATGTGGATTAGTTGGGAGTGGAATTTATTGCATGATAGAAAAACGTTACATTACAGCAGGAGGATCGTAGGTATGATATGAGCATGTGGTTAATACATAAAAAAAAATCCTATAACTGTTGGGAGGGGGAGCATGATGTTATTTTGAAAGCATGTCCAAAGATGCATTTTTCTCTCATAGCAAATGCATGAGTGGATATTGTTGTTATTTAACCATACTAACATAATTAACAGAGAGATGTTGGAAGATTGAGAGATCATGTGTGGGTGTAAGTAAGTGAGACAAATAAAAAGTGTGTCTAACCGTGGATGAGAGAGACATAGAAGACGATGAAGCATGAGTGTGAAAGAGAAAGACCATTTGAGAGAGAGAGAGAGAGAGAGAGAGAGAGAGAGAGAGAGAGAGAGAGAGAGAGAGAGAGAGAGAGAAAGAGAGAAAGAGAGAGAGTGACCAGACCTGCATGTTATCCCATGTTTATGAGCCTGTTTCTGCATGTTTGTGTGTCCCCCTCCCTTCCTCCCTCCCTATCCCTCTGACAGCATGGAACGACCCCTTACCAAGCGCTGCTCCAACCTCAGCACCTGTGTGCTGGGAAAACTGTCCCAGGAGCTGCACAAATTGCAAACGTTCCCTCGCACGGATGTGGGGGCAGGAACGCCTGGCAAGAAGCGCAGCTTACCTGACAGGGATCTCTATACAGGCTACGGGGAGATGCTTGAAAGTATCTAACCCAGATGCTTCCTTCCTCCTCTCCTCATCCCGCTGCTTCCCTATGGTTTTGGTTTGACAAGTCTCGGTGCATGTGGAGTTTGCCTGCTTGATTGACCCTTTAAGGAGAATCTCTGATTGCTATCCCCCAACACGATTGTTTTCCTTTACTTTGAGCTCATTCCATTTCATTTTGACAGAGAATAACATACTTTACCATTTTAGACAATCAATCAACTCAATTGGGTTTAAAACATAATCAGTTCTTCTACAGGAGTCATTTGATTCATCCTCAATGTGCAATCCTCACAGAACAAATCATTGATTGTATTGAAAACTGCTGAAGGATCTAATCAGGAATGGGCAGATTTTAGTTATATCAACAGATAATAAATGGTTCCTCCATGCATCACCATGTTTCTCATTCAATAAACGTATTTTTCTACCAGGAAGCCTTTTCTTATTTTCAACTTCAAAGTAATGCTATGTAGTTTTATGATCCTGACGTAGCTCTATAAAGCCAATGCCAGGAAATTAAGTTTACTAAGAAATTATTTTAGCTCTATGGTAATGCCCTTGAAATACCTCTAAATCCCTAATGGAGTCTCAAGGTAAGAAATATGACTGATCTAATTCAAAACACATTTTCTAAAGTGATTAAAATGACTAAATATATGCTATATGTTACTCTAGTCTAAGATTTTCTTTATTAAATTAGTCAACTGCTTTTACATGTGTTATCATGTGTGGGACTGTGTAGGCACGTATGTGTGTACATGACTGTATCTCTTGGATGGGGCCATGTCTTTATGATGGTGTGTGCGTGTGTTCCGGAGCTCATCGTTAACCACGTCCACCCCCCTCTCCTGAAGCAGTGTTACAGCACAGAAGCGAGCCTGCAACACAGCAACCTGTGTGACTCACCGCCTGGCTGACTTCCTGAGCCGGTCAGGAGGCATGGGCAACAGCAACTTTGTCCCCACCAACGTAGGCTCCAAGGCCTTCGGCCGGCGGAGGAGAAACACCCAGATGTGAGCATTCCAACCACCTTCAGGGAAATGGTGAATACTTGTCTTTCTATCTTCAGCATTCCGTTTATTGCCCTCTCTTCCTCTTCGTCCTTCTACTTTTATTTCTTCGTTCTTTTCTCATCTCTTTCTGTTCTTTATGGTGGTTTAGTTTATTTTTTATGAAATTATGAATTATGAAATGTAACTATTTGCTTAGCACACCTGTATTTCCCTTTGTCTTTGTTATTAAGACGTTTTTACTTTACTTTCTTCTCTTGCAGAGGTTGAACCATCTCAGTTTGAGGACATCAGAGTAACTGGGGAAAAAACATCAACTACAAATTCAAAATAAACTGAGACCACTGGCCCTTCAGTCTCCAACAGTCTTCTAAAATTTAGACAACATACTCCACTAATGTTATGAACTTTTCATTTTTACTTTTGGCAAACAAGAAAGAAAAAAAAAACACCATCCAAAGTTATGTACATAAACAAATGAATCCTTATTTTACTTTTTTATGCATTTTCATCAGAAATAAAGAAAGAACAGAAGTGGTTCTTTATTATTATTTTTCTCTATCTCTCTCTTTACTTGCAGCACATTTGTACCATATGACCCCTTATAAGACCCATAAGTCCTTTCTCTCATCCCTGTCCCTGGCAGCACCTGTTTGCTGTTCTCCAGAGGGACGCCATTAAAGATCAGCCTTCCCTAGGCTTCCCTTCAATGGCTGTGTCTTGTGCCTTGATGTAGAACACTTTACATGACATGATTGTACAGTATGTTTCCAGATATAAAGAAGACAAGAATGAAGAGGAGAAAAAAAAAAAAAAAAAAATCCAGAGATTAATATTGTAACGATTGTGAAATTTCAGCATAATTAAAATGTATTTTAGATACATTTGGGTTTGGGGTACTTGTGTTGTTCTTCAAAGGGTTTGGATTTTAGGTGAAGAAAGATGCTTGCTGATTATGTATGGTGCATATCATGGTTGATACCTACCCTGGTTTTCTACAATCAATACACTGGAACATTGCAAGCTCAGAAACATTTGACAGAATACACTGATAAAGAATTCGACTTCTTTCTCATGATAAACATTTACAAATGCAACTAAAATACAAATTGTAATGATGTAACTTAAAGCCTAATTAGTATGCAACAGTGAATAATACATCAGTAGATGATACCTGTTAGAGCACTGCAAGTCGTTTTTCATACTGCTAAAATGATACTGTTGTATTAATGTGCTGAACCATAGACTAATACACCAGATCAGAGACAGCTAAACATATGAGAATTGGGAATCTCTCAAGAAAACTGACCTGACTTGCAGCCAGATTCTTGCAATTAGAATTGACGATCCTACTTACACCATTTGACTAGAATCGTATGTTCACATAGGATTCCATTTAAGCAGGAGTTACACACAATTTACATAGCCATCTGAACCTGAAACTAAATTGCTACTGGTTCTTTTAAATGATGTACTGGTTTCAAGTCAAAGGTCCAACTGTTAATTTTTGTCACTGTGAATTGCTCACTCTGTAATTGTATGGTCACTATTTTACTTCATTTGAAGTGTATAAACTGGTAACATATCTACAAGGTTTCTTGTTAATCCAGTTTGGGCTTCATGTGTTTTTACAGCAATCTTCCAACAGGTGGCAATAAAAGTATCCTTACAAAAGTTGAAGACAAAGTTAAACCTGAATGAGAATGAAATTAAAACTAATGAACATGATACATTTTCAGTGGAATAATCCCAGAAAAACTATCAGGGCCAGTAGGGTCCATGGAGAAGCTTAAACACATACATGGAGGCTGTGCACACCACTGACGCAAACGTCTTTAAATGAAAATATCATACTAGACACCAAACAAGACCCCAACCACTGAAAATACAAATAATAAAAAGAGTATTGCATCGGTCAAGATGGACCAAGATAAGATTGGTGAAAGATTTTAGATGAAGATGAACTACAAACTAAAAGCAATGAACAAAGTTTTACAGGGTGATTCTTATGGCTTGAGATATGGGACTTCATTACTGTTACAGGACATAGGAAAGACATAATCACGACCAATGAGTCTCTGGGTGCATGATCAATACAGAGTGCAAAACTGGATTTGAGCTCCATTTCTTTGTTGGCTGTAGAAGCCTCATCTGTTATTCGTTTTTTACAGTCTTTCCATAGTCGAGCATGTTTTCTAACTCAGTCGGTCTGACTGTCTGGGCTGGAATCAGTTCAGGGTTCTGAACAGGGCTGGATTCCACATGGAAAAATGGGTTCAATGATGGAGAAACATTTTTCCTACACATTCTCATAATTGAGGGGGACGAGAGTTTAAGGGCTGGTTTCAAATATTTGCGTTTTATTCTCAGTAACCTAACTCAGACTTATTTGCCAATGACAAAGCAGTCCTAATAGTGTACAGCTGCTTCTTATTGGATGATTTCAGTTGGTAATTAGATGGTTCATATGAAAAGGGGGTTTGCAGCAAAACCCTTTATCCAAAGGAAAGTCCTTACTTTTGCAGTTCCCAGAAATGTCAACTATAACCCAAAATCTGGTGAAAGGTTTTGGAGTTTTGAAGCATTTCTGACACAATTTGAACTTCACCTAACATTTTGTTCCTACACTAGTGAGTGAAGGAGTATACGTAGGATTTACTAATAGACTTTGCAATTTGATTATATGTCCCATCCATTGCTTATGTGAGGAAATAGAGTAAAATGGTTTGAAAGGTAATATTTCATAATTTAGTGCTCAGGATTGGTATGTGAAAGCTGCTCTAATTTGTGTGTTGGTAAGACAAAAATGTGTATGTGAAGAGGGAAGGGTAATGTGAACCACCTAACTCTCGTTTCATTTGAGAAATTTTCCTTCCCTTTTCTTTAAAAGCACCCAATTTTTCCAGACGGTTGTAATTGCCACGGTGAAACCAGACACCTAAAAATGCTCCTGGTTATGGGCCAGAAACAACACACAATCAGCTGACATCCTCTCACCTTCCCGAAAGCCCTTTTTTCTTGAGACTTCCAGGGAAAGTAAATACCTTTTCACTGTCAGAAATGTGATTTCATTCTGCTGTGATGGCAGTTCCTCTGTCTGGTTTTCCCTCTCCCCTCTTTTTTCTTTTTCCTCCCCTCCCTTTCTCCCACATCTGGATCCCAGCTCCTCGTTTATTTATGTGGTCTGCGTTGTTTTTGTGGGACTTTTAAAAGTTCTCTACCTTGTTCAGCTGGCAGTTTCGCCCGATATCATAAGGTCTACAATTACATTTCACCATAACTGGTCTCTCTGCAATTACATGCCCCACCACAGAACCTCTCCAAAATGCGACGACGCCACTCACATGGCAGACAGAAATAGAATAGTTGTCTGTTTGGATGGCCGCCCAGCTGAAACTATGCTCAGCCCCCTTGACTGGCAATGGAGCTGTGCACTTTTTCTTCCCCAAGAAAAACCTTAAGGTCATGGTAGAATTTGAGCAGTTACGCCAGTGAGCTCCAGTGTGCTGGTTGGGCTCAGAAGAGAAAGGAGGAGAGGAGCCGGCAGAAGGAGAAAGACAGACTCGTGTGGCACGACCATGAAAACCCCTTGGAAGACTTTAAGGTTCTGACCTTGGGCGCGGGTAAGTCAGAGAACTGCTCACTGAGGTTTGCTCGCTCATGGGCATCACGAAGGGATATGTGAGGACTTGATACTCTTTCAAAAAAACACACACATATTGATTGAAATTGGGGAGTAGTAGAAAACCAAAGGAGGATTGAAAAGTGCAGGTGTCCGCTGAAGGGCGTGGCATCAGATGCCATCAGAAAGACACTGAGCAGGCAAGAGCAGGTATGTTTGTTAGATTCCCACAGAGAATCAGCTGAAGAAATGTGGAACCTTTAATTCAAAGACAGAGACTGCATTTCTCTACTTAGTGCTTCAGAAATAGCATTAAACATTAGCGTTGCTAATCCACATGGCAATGCTACAGTCAGGTAAGGTGGATTCAGCTTAATGACTTTAAGATTTAAAAGGCATGGTGAAGGCAAAGCTGATGCTGAAGTGTTATACAAAAAGAGACAAACTGAAAATATATATATATTCAATTATTTAAATTGTGTAAACCACCCCATTATATGACGTAATCACAATAATTTGTTTCACGTTTGACAATTCTTTTGACACAACTTAAATATCAACTTGCATTTTGTAAATGTCAACCTCTTTCTGTTCCCAACTTCTGCATGCCCTTTAGTGTGCCACCCACATCATGGCCAGAGTAGGCCAGTGTAGCCCTCAGTGGATCAGGTTACCTTTTATGTCCCCACACAGAAGAGATGCTTTGTGTGTGTTTTCTCTGAGTGATGCTGAATTACCATCCACTGTGGATATGACTGGGAGCTCTGGAGGGCGTGTGTGTAGGCGTTGCCAGCTGTGTTTGCAGTTAGAGATGGCAATATGTAGGCTATAGGATTGTAAGTTTGGTCATATGGTTAATGATGAGAAGGACTCTAATGCCCATGTTGCATGTAGAGAGAGGTGTGTATAAACATGTACTGTTTGAGTTTGTTTGAGTGAGCTTGTCATACGCATTTGTTTGAGCATGAGAGTAAGTACTTGTGTGTGTTTGTATGCTTGATATGCGTGACCAAGTGTAAGTATAACCATCTGTGTACTGTCTCTGTGTGCGTCTGTTGGCTGCATATGTCTTCCTTGCCACATTGGCAGTCATCTCTCATCATTCATCTCATGCTCCACTCCTCTGGTAAGCAGCTGTGGAGGGGAGTAGCCTGACTAATGTGAACCACAACTGGTAGCCCTGGCCGTTCTACCACACCATTTAGTCAGCTTCCCTCCTTGGGTGGGGCGACAAGGGTGTTCTACTATACATATTCTATAGACCCAGCATCCTGCATCAAACACATCCCCCATTCCCTCTAACCATCAAGAGAGAGAAAGAAGGAACAACAAATGATTTGGGACAGTGAGTGATGGTTGTGTCAGTATGTTTGACTACCAATTAATCTTTACCTTCAATCTCTGCTTTGCTGTGAGTTGGCGGACACAACCTCTTTGAGAAACGTACTGTGGTGCTCCCAAAGCTCACTTGCAGTTTTTTTCTCAGTGGGAGTTCTAGTTAAAACTGATTCCTTATTTCTTTCATAGACATTAAATATAGAAAAGTATCCCATTACCCTTCCAAGGCTCAATTCCCTTGATGGCTTCAAGGCCAGCTCTGTCCTCTCTCACAGTTATTTTCCTAGACAGTACCACTGTCAAAAGAGTAAATAAGTACAATCCCAGCTGAAGAATTTGGCAAGTGTCAAGAAAGCGACTGTGGTCTAGAAAAGATTCTTACTAAATGCTTCTTTTACCTTACCAGTTGATTAGAATTCGATCTAGACACATACAAGACACCAAACTATTTGAGTTAACTTTCAGAGCATGTGAATAATGAAAAGCTGAGATGAAAACCAGGCCGACGCATGATACTAAAGAAACACCGAAACATTCCAGGCTGTGTAGGACCAGAGGTTTGCTCCCAGCTGTTGAATTCTGAGCCCACAGAGAAGTCCTCAGCAATACATGTCAGCTTTGAGTCACACACTTTCAGTGACATGCTTGTGCAAACAAGCTAACATATATTTCAAAGAGTAACATTTTTAACAAGGTAACAACGTGTGATTTCAGATTATGAATTATTGTTTTACATATAGCAAAATATTTTTCAGAGACAGAAGATCGGGGTATTAGATTACTTGGGGTAATTTATCAAAATCTGAACATTTACCTGCTCCTCCTCTCAGTAATTGGAACACTAACCGTCCCTTCATGTGCTCGGAGGCTCTTTGCGTTGGTAGGACTGGGAAAAAAAAGAGAGTTAAGGTACCTCTCAGAGCGGACGAGTACCAACATCCTTTACTGGAGTGCTGTGGCCAAGGCACGAGGGTCATGTTTCTCCTTGACTCAGCCTGAGTGTTGATGCAGTGGAGGGTTCCTTGGGGGAATCTTGAGAAGATCATTGTTCAGTCAGTCTGGTCCCTCCTCTCATTATTGGAGCATTGGATAGCTCTGACATAAATGCTTTTTTCCCCCATGACTTCCGTAACAGATGGCTTACGCTTGCCGTTTGAATCAGATGGTCCTTCACTGGTGACGTTCAATTCAAGAAGTGTGTGAATACTATCTTCTCCACTCACTGCTAGGGAATGTTTCTGTATATATCAAATGGGATTGTTCGAAGTGTGCGCGGCAGATGTCTGTACACTCACACTCACACTCAGACTCATATGTTTACTTTAAATGACAGGAAAAAATAGGAAGAATTTGTTTGAAGGGCTATGTGAATTTTTTGGAAGGGCTATGTGTGTGCTCAGTGGTCACACGTGGGCTTTCTTGCATACCTTGAAATCTTTCCAAAAAACATTTGCTTACACTATTGACCTCATATGTGCCACATTTACCCTGGGCTTTTGATTGTGTAGTGCAACAACACAGGAATGAAAACACCTCCGGAATTCCACTGAGACGCTCAAGGGGAGCCTGTGTTTCTTGGCGTGTGTATGGAGCCAAGTCTGGAAATAAGACATGCCACTACCTTTCACACACAACCACTCACACACACCCAGACACACACACCCTGACACATACACAAACACAAGAAACTTGACCACATTTGCTCCCCTCCCTAATGTTAACCATCTGTATATTTCAGTTCAGCAGTGGGTTTGGTGTCATCCTGCCCTCTCCCCTTCCTCCCTTTTGTGTCTCGTGTGTGGCTTAATGCCGCACTGGGTCCACACCCACTAAAGACCACAACACCCATATCCACTTAGGGTATATTTATGGTTTAGGCATGGGGGTATGAAGATTGTAATTTACATGGCAGGTGAACGTGGGTGGAGATAGATGGACAACAAGCTGTAAATTCTGCCTGTATGGATTCCACTTGACTCCAGTGTTTGGTATGCCTCTCTCTCTGACATGAGAGGCTGTATCTGGGGCATTGCTATTTCCAAGGCACTCCATCTAACCTAAAGGAGGTGTCATGGAAACTTCAGTGAGGTCATTCTGAGAGGGATTGATGGGAAAAGAAAAGCAACAGAAATGGCAGAGACCACTGGGTGGGATATCACAGTTGCTCGAAGTGGATGGTACAATCACACAAATCACAAAACACTGCATCCTGAACTAGAAATGCGTTACGGTCTGTTATGGTCTGTCTTATAAAACAAGTCTTAGAGTTCCTACCTGAAATCATTTGTATTTAAATCAGAAGTACTAATAGCTGTGTAGTATGTCTAGTCAGGCTAATAATGGATGACAGTTTTTAGTGTTCTCCTAAGCAGCCATGTGTGGTGCTCTGCTGACAGAGTCCCCTGCTAGCAACTTGTTGGTACTGATCATAGTGATAAAGCCTGCTATTAACTGACCCAACGCTAACCTGTCTCAAGTTTGGTCAGCCTAGCTCTGTATTAGCCATGTGGCATGTGTTAGCTCTCCCTAGGCTCCATTCATTATTAAGCAGCTCCTGATGTTTTGCTAGCTACGCTAGCGTTGCTCTGGTGTCAGGTAAAGCAGCCATGGCCTCCATTGGACCTTAAAGTCTCAGGATCCAATTGCAGCAGTAGCTGTTCACAGCTTCAGTATTAATGCATCTCAAAATGACTCTGGTCTTCTGTTAGCAAAGTGCCTTGGCTCATCAGAGAGCCCTGTCTTGTTATTTATGTGTTTAGCTTGCTCCTGTTGATGGACGGTGGACCTTAAAATGCATTTGGATATTTTTCTTGGAGTAGGTGACCATCTTTTGGAAGGTATGTTATTTATATCATCCTCTATTTATAAAGTCATGGAAAAGAAGAGCTATGGTTTTTCTTTATTACTGACTGTACAGCACTAAAATGGCAGTGGGTGTGCTTTCGCAGACTTGTGGTCAAGTGAATGGGATATTTATCATCCAGAGTTTCATACGGAGGGGAAAAAGAGACTTGGCAGCATTTGGTATTGAAGCAGTAAGTTTAGGTGTAAAAAGTCTTGCAATGCCGAAACTGTTGCTTTGAACGTCTGTATCATTGTTGGATATATGAGGGGCTACCTGTGGGACATTGTGTCTTCACTTTTTCTATGTATGTGTGCAGGTTCAGCCAGCTTTGCATCTGAACCTCTGTGTGTGTGTGCGTGTGTGTGTGTGTGTGTGTGTGTGTGTGTGTGTGAGAGAGAGAGAGAGAGAGAGAGAGAGAGAGAGAGAGAGAGAGAGAGAGAGAGAGAGAGAGAGAGAGAGAGAGAGAGAGAGAGAGAGAGAGAGAGAGAGAGAGAGAGAGAGGGAGACTTAACCCATCCTGATCAAATTGATTCTACTGCATCATAAAAACAGGTTGTAATGTTTCACATGTTCCGCATATGATGTGATGAGTAATGCACTGCACTGGAGGGCACCTCTTATACTACAAGGCCATAAAGTGGGCCTTCAGGAAGGAGACGCCCTCCAGTGTCTGCCAGACTGTTTGTCTGTGTCCATTTAGAATCTTGAATGGCTCAACATTTGATTGCAGGAGACAGGATGTCATCTTTATTTGTTGTTTATTATGATCTGGTTCACACAACTATCGATCCCGGAGGCCAATACTCAAGCGACTATTTCCATTGCTCACAGAAAGCTTATTAACCTAGGACCGGTGATAGCTCTGTCTATTGGTTAGATGAGCCGGCATCTTTTGTCACCCTACAGTCTACAAAATAACTTCACTGAATGGTCAACCTAATCTCTTCTGACTTCCTTTCCTGATCCCTTGATCAACATATCACCTGAGATGTTTACATTAGTGGCGAGGATGGGAGGATTTATATATGAAGCAAGCCGAGGCTGCCAAAGTTGCAGGAAATTCTATAGGAATCCGTTTGATGGCCAGACTGACAAAATGGTCAAACAAACTGCATTTGTTTTGGACAGGGATGATAAAGTAGGTGAGAGAGAGGATGGCATAAAATACGAATATTCGTCACAAATGTTGTTACATAACTATTATTGTTAGCGTTACATTTCATAGGTAATGTGGCTACAGCTACAACGTTAGAGTTAAAGACAATGAGAGACAAGAAATGAAAAAATATGAAAACCATGAGACCAAGTAGAGACCATTTTTCAAGGGAGGTACAAGGATGGAGAGATGAAAATAAAAATAGTAAAATAGAGTAACAGTGTGAAATATCGTACTTTCAGCTGACCGCAAGATAGGTATTGAAATACAGAACATACTTATGGTGTCATCCATTTATTTTCTCAGAAGTGTCAGGTGACATGTTCTGACACCAGTTCTCTCTCTCTCTCCTCTAATTCTCTCACTTGCTTTATAATGGACCACTTTTGTAGGGTAGAGATGGGCTCATGTCATGCCTTACCTAAAGACCTAGCTTTCTGTCATTCCATCACATAAATGGAGTCCTCTTTCCCAACTTCATTGTTTTCCCATAGGCAAGACCGTGACATTTTGTATTCCTGCTCCGTTCCATGTCTCCGTAGTTCTCTGCCCTTTGTATCACCTTCCTGACCCTTCTAAACATCTTGCCTTCCTTTCTAACAGATTTTTGCTCTCTTACTTCCTTAATATTCAAAGTACAAAAAAGTGTACATTCTCACACACTTTTGTGTGTGTTGTCATCATACTTCTCTAACACTCCACTTTCTTACAGCTTTTTACACAACTGATCTCTGTCTTAAGGATCTCCCATGTTTTTCCTTTTTCAGCATCCTGGACTGCAAAAGTTTTTTCTCTTCATTGCTTCTTAGTCTGTGTCCACTGTGAGCTGACATGTTGAGTGTGTTTCCTCCCCCTGGCCTGGGGGGTCACTGACTGGGGTCGTCAGTGTGATGAAGTTCTTAGTTTGGAAGCGATAATTAACCATGGCACTCTTGGCATAGTGACTCACTTCACACGCCCCCCCCCCCCCCCCCCCCCCCCTCAACAGTACTCATCTCAGCTCTTTCACTCGCCAGTTGCTCACCATCCTACCCATCCACTTGTTTCTGCCCTCCTTCGCTGCGGGTGTCTTGCTCTCACAGCTGTGACACCCTTGAACCCTATCTGTCAGCACCCATGCCTCAGCCAAACATCAGCTCCTCAAATACTTCAACTGTCATTAGTAGCTGGATCGTGAGAGTAAAACTGCATAAAAGACGGGGTCTAAAACTTTAATAATTGTTATATTTATAATACTTGCAATATTATCAAGACAATACAATTATAAAAGGTCGAAGAACTACAACCAAAATCCAACAAAACAGACACTGATTGTGTGTATTTTTGTATGCTCCAGAAAGCCATGATGATGTAAACTGTGGGAGCTGTCACTGTTATCCACAGCGGGTCCCCATATCTGTTTGACTGCAATGTCTTAAATGATTGAGCTGCACTCTGAGGACTGGATTATTTTGACAGTCCCATCCTAATGCCTGCATGTGGGCGCTGAGAGAGTTAATTGAACATGGCATTGTTGCTATTTTCACACACTATCCGGTTTAGATACGATGTTGGTCTTAATGTCGCGTGCAATGAATTCTGCTCCACCTTTTGATGCCGGAAGCCAAACTCTATGACTGACTCTATGATTGAAAATGTAAGTCTCTGACTATTCATTTCACATGCTTTAGTTTTAGCTTGACTATTGTGCAAACAAAAAATGTCAGCGCTTTAAAAACATTTGACCAGCCTGTGAAATGTTAATAGATATTAACTTAAGATATTGTTATCTGAGGAATGCGTTTCATTCTCTCACTTGAGAAAATCAACAGGGTTATTTTGGTTTAAAAAAAAACCTGTAAAGCTCTGTAGAGATCTCATTAACAAAGTGTCCATACTTTTCCATGGAAGGTTTTTTATTATTTTGTATTATCTAACAGTATACAATAAACAGTCTTGGGGAGACACTAAAAAGAAAAAACAATTAGCAAGTCTCTTAGCCAAGAAAGCCTGTTACTCTAGCTTCTCTCAGTAACAGCTAGGCTACCACATCTGACTGCGTGCTGCGTCACTTGTTGTAGTGACTGTGGGCACTATACTGTTCTTCTCTCAGAGCACAGGGCCTACATTGAGTCAGCCCACGGAGCGTGGGACTGGAATGCCGTGGCAGAGCTCAGCTGAGCTGGGTTCCGGCATGTTCCCACAGTCAGCTGCCACCCATACAGTAATGCTACAGTGGTCATCATACCAAGGCTTCAAATCCAAGATGATAGTTCTCTGGTAAATGTTGTAACTATTGTCTCCACCTGTGAATATCCTCTCTTGGTTCAATGAAAGGACTTGGAGCAAGCCTCCACGCCTGCTGGTGGTCCATAGTAAGCATTTCTGTCTATTTAAAGGCCAAAGGGCAGATAAAGTAGGATCTCCAGGGAGCATACTCTGATACTAGATAGAGGAATTCCAGTACTGTTATTCAACTAGCTCCACTCTGATGTTTTATGTTGTAGACAAGCTATGGCTTTGTAAAAAGGTGAGTGATGTCTGCCTATTTCTTATTCCTTCTCTGTCCTGTTAATCTGTTTTATGTCAAAAGCTGAGTAAGAGCGTTTGGCAAACGAATGAGGAGAACCAGCATGATGGGATGTATTTTACTTTCTGTGTTTGGCGTGTGGATCCTAATTCCTGTGGAGTATCCATGCAGTGGGTTTAAGCAGAGACAGCTATGGGCTTAATTTCCACCACAGAACATTAAAAGGTTTGCAGTTTTTTTTTTTTTTTTTCTGTGGCTCTGCAATTACCAAGACCACAGGCGCTGAGGTCAGCAGACAGTGAAACTATTGTCTAGAGCCTTCACCATGTCACACAAAAAGGGAATTGGCAGTGAGTCTTCTTACCTCTTCATATTTTAGATGAGCAAAACATCGAAATGACTTTCATTTGTTACTCAATTACTTAATAATTACCTTTCGCAAACAAATGACGGGCCTGCTCTACGTAAGGAGTTGTCTTGCTATAGTGGTTTATTGCGGTGTACACTATCCCATGCTGTCGAAATGACAGTTTTGTGTAGCTGTATAAGTACTAGCTAGGTAAACCTCATGTGCAGTGTGGAGACAAACAGAACTTGAGACTATGCTGGACATTAAACACACACACACACACACAACCACTCACACACAAACGCACTGGTAACGCATGAATACAAGTGCCGCAATACATTTCAAGGGCACATTGAATTATTTCCTTCTGCAGTCGTTACACACATAACCCACCAGGCGGTTGTTATTTTAGCCCACATGTGACATGGCTGGAACACAAGTGTCCTTTGTCTCCTTACCCAAACCAACCACATTCTCTCTAGCACAGGCAGGAAGCCATCAAACCACTCAGGTTTCTCATCTAGACATGAAAATAACTGACAAACCCAACAAGGAGAACTTAGAAAGGGCCAGCTGAAACAATTTCTGAAACGCTTAAGAAGAACAGAAAATAGTGGAGCTGCATTTGTACTACTCTGTGCTCTGTGTCCAGAAAACAAGCAACGATTTTGATCCAAGCAGAACTTTTCCAAGTCTTTTCCAAGTGAGGTGACCCATGTCTTCTATCTGTGGCGCCGAAAGATTGTCAACGTGAATGGTCAAGAGCCACAGGAATCATAGGAAGTAGAGCTGTGCCAAATGACGTTGTGTCCTTGGGCAAGGCACTTCACCCTACTTGCCTCGGGGGAATGCCCCTGTACTTACTGTAAGTCGCTCTGGATAAGAGCGTCTGCTAAATGACTAAATGTAAATGTAAATGTAGAGGCAAAATGGTGCATGATGAAGCCCCTAGGAAAGTCAATCTTTCCCACTTACAATCAGTAGCTGTTCATTTCTACACCATTATGGTGAAAACAGTAAATGAGCGCAGCTAGTTCTGGCAGGGCAATCGGGCAGCGCGCGTTATCGGGGACGTAAGGCGTCTTACTCCACCTTCCTTACTCCACCCACTACCACACCCATGTAGCAGCGCATATCCATTGGGCCACGTCCGATAAGGCGTCTTTAAAAGACGCGCGGATATGCACACACTCACCCCGGTCGTTGTATGATCAGTGCTGCTGCCACCCTCCACCGTCCCCTTCTCCCCCATGCTGTCTGTGTATCTATCCAACAGGGGGATTATATCTCTATTGCTCCCTGCCTCATATGTCATGTATGTATGTGTTGCATCGAGGAGGCAGGGAGTGCTTCCCTTAGATCATCCACTCCGCCAAAGTCAAATCTACATGTCCATGTCATGTAACAATAAATGCTCAAATCTAATACGTGATTGTCTTGACTGAACTATAATTCAGTCAAGACAATCACGTATTCGATTTGAGCTTTTATTGTTATATGACATGGACATCTAGATTTGACTTTGGCGGAGTGGATGATCTAAGGGAAGCACTCCCTGCCTCCTCGATGCAACACATACAAACAGGACATAAAAGGCAGGGAGCAATAGAGATATGATCCCCCTGGTGGATAGAACATACAGACAGCATGGGGGAGAAGGGGATGGTGGAGGGCGGCAGCAACATGATCATACAATAAATGGGCTGAGCCTATGCGTGTATATGCGTATCCGCGTGGCCTTTTAATGCCGTCTTATCGGACGTGGCCTAATGGGCTTGTGCTGCTACACAGGTGTGGTAATGAGCGGATGACGCCCACTGCCCGATTGCCCTGCCTAAAATAGCTGCGCTTATGAAACCAAAAACAAATACGTAATGAACAAAAAAATCTGAGAAACTCTAAAAGTGATTCACTTTCAGTGCGTTGGCTTTGGCAATGAATCTGAATTCTCGCCAACAACACACACTTTACCTCCTCATCATATGAGCAGATTATGACCACTTGCGATAGAACAAGAGACCCCTCTCAGAATGATAGCACTTGACCTGCCTGTCATTCATGCAACAGCAGTGGCATGCCTGATTGCTTGATTTTGCACATTAGACTTCTCTCTTCAATGTGTATGATAATACAGTGTGTTTAAATAAGGTACTGTAACTATCCAGAAAAGCAGTCTTTTATTTCTTTGAGAATTATTTTCACTAAGATGATTTAAGTATCTACCTATATATACTGTATCCATATACAGTATATATAACATACTGCATATCAATACTATTACTCTAAAGTATATTGATACAATGACAACATTGGACAAAAATGTTATCAATAAAAAACAATGCCTGAGCATTTAATACAAGCCCCGCCCCTGCATCTGAGAAACCTCATTGACACTGAGCAGCACTGGCTGTTTGGTAGAGGCTCGGCTATTGTACTGTGTGTAACTACTAATCATAGTCAATGGTAAACATTAAATGTGTTATCATTTCACAGTATGATGTCATTAACTAAATGGATTAGGCTATGCCAGGGCCACCTGTGCCTTTGCAGATTTAAAACTGGTCTAATCTAAATGGGATGCATCAATGAAAATTTGAAATAAAGTTGCAGGCACTTAGAGCGCCAGGCACTTGCTTGAGGCTCAAAGTGGAGAGTCACTGGCTGGCAGCCAGCCAGTGAATTAGAAGATAAGAAATATTCTTGGTCTGGCACACTGGGTCTGCGGCTATTAAAAACATTGGGTTATTGATCATTGAATTAGAGGAAGAAAAAAAAAACAAGACAAGAATAGAGGGCTTGGATGCAGATCAATAGGTAGATATTGCAGTGTATATGCTGCTGTGGAAAGCAACATGACTAAAATGCTGTGATGTGAGTTGATGTGGGTGTGCGCACGTGTAAATGTGCACACCTGGGGTACTGTTTTTGTGTCAGTACAGTATGTGTAGGTTGTATCACATAGTATTTGACCGTGTTTGATTTACGACTCTAATACAGACACTTTAAAATGCCACTGGAGCACAACTTTGAATTTGTTGTTTGGCATTAATTATGTCAAATTTGGTTCAGTCTAGGTTCTGAGAAAAAGTAATATGGACACAGACAGAATGGCTACTTCACAAAGTTCCAGACACAGTAGCTCTCTTTCATCATCTCCTATGAGGTAAGTAACCACAGCACTTATACACAGACATAATCTAGGTTGTGTATGTCACATACAGGTACACACACATGCACACAATGGTTGTTGTTTTTCTGACACTACTCATAAGATATTACCTTGCCTCTTTTATCTCTAAATAGGGTCCCAAAAACGCATGGTGTTTTATGGCAGTCCCTTGTTTTGTTAATGTACTATAATGGTGACTGTGTCTAACAGATGTTAATATCATGGTACTGACAGGGTGAGGAATTCAGGTGTTGGTGTTGTGGTGTCATTATGCAGTCTCTCTCTCTCTTTCTCTCTCTCTCTCTCCCCTCTCTCTCTCTCTCCCCTCTCTCTCTCTCTCTCTCTCTCTCTCTCTCTCTCTCTCTCTCTCTCTCTCTCTCTCTCTCTCTCTCTGTCACTCACTGTATTCATCACAGCCTTTGGTGGTAATGTGCTTCTGACTGCAATTACTGTAGTTTGAGAGGTATCTGGTCTGTCCTCAAGGACATGTTTCATCAATAAAACCACACAGATATGCATGCAAACAGAAACACGGTTACACTATCACTGGAACACATTGGTGACACAGAAATGGTAAAACGTCTTCATATGTAGGCTTAGTCAGTTTATGTGAAGTTCAACATGGGCTATTTTGATGTATCCAGTGTTATAAAAAAGGAATAATATGTTAGCATTCTATTGACTCGTTCTACATATTTCACATCTTAATTCGACATGTGTCCTTTTTTCTACTTCAGTTGGTTCAAACAGGCTGAAACTCTGAAATGTAATTTAATATGCCCCCAAAATTCCATTCACTGTGTGAACACTTTGCTCCTATTGTAGTCTCCGGAAAACATTTCAATTGATTCCAATGTGATTCTGTGATTTTCAGTATAGTGACAAAATATGTAATGGTGGTGCTAAAGTAAACGAGACACCCAGGGATATTAAGTATTTGCAATCTTTGATGACAATTCCTAATCACCAGATTAAGTCTTGGTATTTCTTGGACCAAATTGTCATGCACATTGAAATATCTATTAAAATATTTACTTAAGCATAACATTTACAGGATTCCAAATCAGTCTCTTAAAATGAACTTTAAATTTTCCACAACTCAGTCAGTGAGAAGTTATTTTATGGCGCACCAGGTGGACGTTTCAGAACCGGTAACCATGGTCTCTCTTGTGTTGAACCAATCACCTGGAACCTTCAGCGATGTGTGTCGTTTCCTGCTTAATCTTGCAAAGCTTGAGCGACGACAGGTGTTAAAACCAGCACCATCGGGCTTTACAAGTCTGTTTACCACACAGTGCTAACTAGCGTAGTACTGCCTAAGTACCCAAAATAGACAGACTTTCGTCATTGTAGCTTGAACTTATGTATTAGCATCATTGATAGTGAAGGCTGAATTGTAGAGTGTGTGTCTTGTCAATGCCGTGGAGAGAAGCACAAAAGAAGTGCAAGAAGGACAATGTCAGGGACTTGAGCTATACTTATAATGGATAGATTTAGTTCCTAACACAGTGACTCACTTTTAGTGGCAAACAATTTCTTAAAATGTGCTGTACAAAAAAAGTATTTATTTTTACCCCACTTTCTTATCCTTGGTCTTCTTTATATCAGGTTGTTCTTTTGCAGTCACAAGAGAAATGGGGATATCTTGCTGTCAACCAGCAAACTTGACACATTCCCAAAACTAGAGAGCTTTGTGACACTTACTATTAGAGCAGCTAACGTTGGCAATTTAAAGGCCACGTTAACAATTTAAACTGACACTTCAAATAGCGTGGTGAGGGACTTTGAAAGTTTCCTTTTCAGCCTAACATATCTAGGAGAAAAAAACTATTGATTTATATATGATAGAGATTTGTGTGAGAGGTCTGCAGCTTCCAATATTTTCCAAAAGCACTAGGAGACAACCATATACAAAATCAAGTTATTTTAGTGCTTCAGTTACTAGTTAGATTTTCTACATTTTATTTCGAAAAACTGTTTAATTGTTTGCTCATTGCGCTTCTCTCTCCTTTTGATCAGGAGAGAGGCAGACGGTATTTTGGGTAGACGAAACAGCATCTTTGTCATCCTGCTGATGGAAGTCATGCAGGCTTGTAAAGTCAACTTACTGACATGTTGGAAGTGTCTACTTTGTCTGTGTTTGACTAAACCCTAACGTATTCCATGACAGTATTTTCAAGAGCAATGGTGGGACTTTACAAATGGAAACAGGGAGAAACTATAGAGCTTAGCTTGATTAATTTGGAGCCCATTAGTCCCCAGTCGGTCAAGGTGCATATGTTACACTTTTTGATATATCAGTGTAGGCCTTTTCATGAACACAAACACACACACAATAAATATCCAACTTGATATGATAGGTAAGATCTCCCTTCTTTTCATCTGTGATATTTGATAGATTTTTTTTATCTCTAGCATGTGTGTTTACTGGCCACACTGTGTAAATATCTTTCTCTCCACCCTCCCCAACCATTGGTTAAGAAGTGGGACTTCTCGTCTCTGCAGTCCTAGTCTGTGATAACAGAGCTGACACTGTTGCCCTAGCCCTCCCTGGCCTCATATGTAAATATTTGCAATCTCTCGAAACTGTAGTGGGCTATTTCCTCCTCTTTGAAAACACACCTATAATTCCAAATACATGACACAGTGAGAAGAGTTGCCATGTGTATGTAGATGTGTGTGGCTAGGATTTATTTTGTATATGTGGTAAATTGTTGTTGAAATTTGAAGAGGGTCATTTAATTTGAGCTTATTTTTAAAATATATATAAACAATTTTTTGTTGTTGTAAAAATTCACATCTGCGTTACTTTAGCAATAATACAAGACACCTGTCTACGTAAGTAAGTACAGCAAACACAAATATTATATTAATAAACTCCAATCTAACAGGATTACAGCTAACAATGAACACACATAGGATTCACTTGCAAGCCTCCAAAATCCAAACATGGGATTTTTCTTTTTTTTGTTCAATTGCAGATTTTTAAAATGGTCCTCTGTACAAATGTTTATAGGTTCACCAGGTAAAACGTTGCAGGGTTACCTCTTTCAGGCTTGATGGGCAATTAGGGCCCCCATCACTGTCCATTCACTGCAGCCATGACACACAAAGTAATTAACAAATATGTGACCACCATGTGCTGGTGGTGCAATGGGTGCTGCCCCCCTGATTGCGTGTGGTCAATGGGTTGGGAAGGGTTTTAGGGAAGCAAAGCCAGTGTTAGCTAAGCAGCCATCAAGCTTTATCAAGCTAATTGTCTACAAACACTCTGGTAACCAAGGCTGTGCTGTTACTGTTACTGTTGGTCATTGAAAACATTTACCTGTGCATGCTGGGGTATTCTAGTATTGTCTTTAAATGTGCTGTTTCTTTTTTCACCAAATGAAATACAGCATCTTACAGCTGTAATATCAGAATTCGGTTTATTGCCAAGTTTACACATACGAGGAAGATAGTTATGCTGTTCTGCAGTTATAACATTTCATTAAGACTCACAATCTCATTTACAATCTCACAATTGTAAACTGAAGAGGCTTGTGGGAGATCAATAGTTGAACCAATGAACCCATTGTCATAAATGACGTGAGCTGAGCAGAAATCACCTCGCCTACGCCGTGAGGAGGATGACACATTGAGAGGTCTAGAGAGGATTTTAGGTTGGCATCACTTTCTATAAACTTGTGAGCATGTGTGTGTGTTTGTGTGCATGACTGTATCCCACATGAAGAATGTGAATATGAAAAATGGGATGCAATGAATTTTCCCTGAAGTTCTAGGCCCTGTAATTTGTGGTGCTTTATTAAATATAGCATTTCATTGTGGCTTATTTCAATAGACCTTCAGTTAATAGTATTTGTGAAAAACAAACAAAGCCTCTATGGAAACAGAGGGAACTGATTTACTTTTGTAAACAGACAAATAGCATCCTATTTTATCTGGTGGAAAAATATGTCATTGTGCTTTCTCAATGGCACAGTGATATTTAAGAAGTTCTGTTGAAACCTTGACAACGGATGCATGCACAGCAACAACACTAAAGGCAAGGTTCTTTACCTCTTTGCATCTATAAAAATCATGAATAAATACAAAATGTCTGTGGATACCCCCTGCTCCAGATAGATTTCCATCAGTACAAAAGAACAGGGTTTTTGTTAACGTGAGGTTAAAATAAACAACAACTCATGTCTTTGTTCCTACAATTATACATCACCATATTGATCTTCCCCCTCAAATAATGTAATCTTGAATATGAATGGAACTCCCCCATGTTTTACGTTAAAAAGAGGCGGTTTCTCTATGTTATCAATTGACTGCTCACCCTATTTAATGTTGATTTCACTCATTCAAGTGAAATACCCTGGAAAAGACCCCTAACCCACAAAAAATATTCGCTTAAATTCTTGGTAAGATCAAATACCATGGGAAGTGTTTGTTCAAGTGGACCCATAGGTAAATCCTTATCTCTAGTGAGCTGAAATTGTAGTTGACAGATGACAGGCAAGACCAGCAGTTACTGCTCTGTAATAGACCCCACTCCCACACTATTGATTTTGGGGTAGCTTGGTGTTTCCTAGATAAGCTTGGCTGTTAACAATGGTTGGTTCAGATTAGTGCAGAGTTTAGGAAAGATGCATAGATTTTTGTGTTTACAATGTGTTTAATGTGTGAAAATGTGATTGACAGAAGCCTAAAATATATTATTGATGACCTGCATCATTTAATTGCGAAAGGCATCAGGAGTGGTGAGACCAAGTTTGGTGACAACATCACTAATTCCACACCAAATATTGATGTTTGAGGGGACATTTTTTACAGAACTGTGGAGAAAACTGAAATATGCATAAAGTAGTAAAAGTAATAAAAAAACACTATTGGAATTTTTCTTTTTATGCCTGTGTGCTTTTTCATAGCAGCAGTAGAATGCGTGGGGGGGCATCACTGCAGGTGGACTCGGTGCAGCGCTGGATGGAGGACCTGCGTCACATGACCGAGGTGGAGTGCATGTGTGTGCTGCAGGCCAAGCCCATCGGTGTGGAGGAGGATCCCCAAGGCGAGCTTATTGTGGCGTCCGGGCTGGGCGACCACGTGGCACGGGACAACTTGCAGACGCTGCTGCGGCGAGCCCTGGTGGTCAGCACAGAACTGGGCAAGATGTTCCAGAGGCTGGAGAAGAGCCGCTGGCAGAGGGTACACAGCACAGCCGTGCGCACTAACTGCCACGTGCGCTCGCTGGTGCACGAGTACAGCACTGCACGCAACACGCCACCAGAGCTGCAGAAGGTGAGGGTGAGAAGGAAGAGAGTGGAGGGGGAATGGCTCGTGGGACATCACGGGTCAGTTGGTAGAAAGTGAATTTGCGCATGTATACTTTGATTAAGGTGTGAAAAAAAAATAAATACTTTTAATAATTTGAGTGTTTATATAATTTGTGTTTCAGCCATACATTACAGAAGTCTGAATGGCTAGTTAAGTTTCAAGTCTTTTATTTGTCAGGTACACAGAACAACACAAGGTTAGACTGGGCACTGAAATTTTTAAGACAAGACAACGCAAGCACCTGGCATAACATAACATATAAGTACAAGGAACAAATTTACATCTATGCTGAGCTTAACAAGTGAAACTCCTAAATATACAGATAGCAATAAATAAACGACTATACTAAGTTAGTTGGTGGCTAAGTCTACTGTGAACCACTGGAAATGTTCATGAATATAGTTTTATTCTGTATTTTGTACAGTGAAGTACTAGTCACATCCAATCCAAATGGAGTCTACAATGTGTAAAGTGATGTAATGAGGCTGCGAGGACATTTCTGACCTGAATTACTCAACTACTAGTGTTAGAACTACTCACTGTTTCTCTCTCCGCCCCACAGTATGAGAAATCTCTATTGGAGAAGTGCATAGAGCTGACTACCATAACAGAGAGGTAAGCAATAAAATGGAATCAAATATACTTTTAGATGATGACGCAGTACCACAATATCCCTGTATATGAAGACTTAAATGTGTGCTTTTGCAGTAACTACAGTAAATAAAACTCAATCTTGTATATATATATGTCCTCAACAGATGTTTGCATACCGAAGACAAATTCTTCCTGAAGTCCATGAGGGAGGCCATTCACGAGATCCTTACCGATGTCAGTGATTCGTTCAGTCATATGATTGACCTGGCCCTAGCCAATGAGATCCAGGTGTGTAATCTAGAGACTAATCATTTTGTTATCTAATAGCCTTGATAATTTGCATATTTGTAAGTTAATTACCATGAGAGGCTGTAAAGTCCACAAGTGGGTGTCTTGTAGACATCAAAAGGTTTAATTTGATACTTTTGATAGCAGAGGTAGCATGCAGTAACAAGCAATTTTGCTAATGATACGATGAAACATACTGTAAAAGCCTAGACCATTTCATAATGGAAAAGCCATACACTTAGTCACCAGATCCCATCAGGGTGAGTAAGTGCTGAGGCCAGTGAACACTGGTTCAAATGCAAAATGTATTGTAAGTTGATTCGGATAGTTCGATTGTTTGTCATTTGTTTGTGTGTACCAATTTGCCTCAATTGACTGTGGTACAGTACATGTGTGTGTAAAATAAAAATATCAAACATAAATGTGTTTATGTTTGATATTTTTATTTTACACGAAAACTGTAAAATGCGGACTACCAGAGACCTCCCTCCCCGTCCCCGACTTAACCACACACGCACACACCCTATTAACTCTCTACTCAGAACCCTCCCAATGTATTGTAATGGCACCTGAAAACAAGCCATGCTCCAATAGAAAGGGTGAATACTATAGCAAACATTTGCACAGTCTGATAGGTCTCTAGAATAGACTTTGACATCACTCCTGGACTACTAAGAGGTTATAATGAAAACAAAGAGTTTCCTCTATTCACATGGTTCCAACCCTGCAATTGTAAATTTCCACAAGCATTAAGTCTTATAATGGACAGCATTTTATTCCAGGAAGTGTTTCTCTCATTCCCTTTCATCTCATATAGGACTGTGTTAGCAGCATGGTTGGAACTAGCTGGAGAGATTCCAATTCGAGCCACAAAACAGAGTGACTGGATTGAAATGCCATCCCACTAGATTTGAATTCAAGCCATTCTGTTAAACGCGAAGCCCTGGTTTCTGCGTTAGTTACAGAATTTTGTATTATATTATAATCTATTGTTGAATATTGTTGCTTCCATCCCTCACAAGATCCTAATCAGGCAGATTGAGTCGTCAGACAATGTGTACACCATCGGCAGTGCCATCAGCAACCTGCTCTCTCTCACCCAGGATGGGCCACAGCTTTGCAGCATCATTGCCAAGGTGGGTCTATGCCTCAGCTACACCTCTCCATCAGCACAGCCAACAGAAACCACCTTCACCCTGATTGTCTATTAGCCACATCCTCTGACAATCACACCCATCTTTGCATTTTTTTTTTTGAATTTTTTTGTCATAATGAAACCCCATAATACTTAATGATGACGACCTGACAATCTGCCTACTCAACTTCCCATCTATGTTTAGAACTAAAAAGCTATGGCACAAAAAGATTAGAAAGTACAGACTGGGTAGCATATCCCTATGGCCATTAGCCCACTAGTCGCTTCCAGAATGCTATTGATAAGATTCTTCCTGGCAGGATACCGAGGTTACACACAATAGTACACACACACACACCTCGCCTGTTGCTGGATCCGATCAATACTGTCAGTTCTTATTAGCAGTGAGCAGTGATCACAGAGAGCATGCATGTCTGTGTTCTTGTCTTTCACCACATCAGTCTGCTCTACCTTCCCTTCTTTCTCACCATGCTCCTGCTCAAAGAGCCCTTAGAGGACTGTTTAAGAAATCGTGTCGGCCAGAGGGGCTAATGAAAACAGAACATAAAACCAAACCGGCTTGTAAATTCATTATTCACGCTATGGAGATTTTGAAGTTTTAAAGCCTTTCTCTCTGGGGCAAAAGGGTTGGTTGTGTAATTGTTGGTGCATTTCCAAGTTCTTCCGTCATCTGCCATTTTCAGAGCGCTGACGTCTTCGTTCACCCTCTTCTCATTTCTACGATTAGCTGTCCAGTGCGACAGCAACTCTCCAACCATTTCCCGGTTTTTGTTGACAGATGTGCTTATAGTCTGAGTCTTATGTGGAGCTTGAATAACTAAGATAAAGTTGGGGGTAACGGTGGTCTGACTGTAGATGCAGATTAGATATCTGTGGCTGCATCTGGCTTTTAGCCAACTGTGGACAATTTATCTCTGTGTGTGTAAGATACTTCAATACTTAAGTATGGGGAAAAAAGATGAGTCTTATTCTGCATTGTATTCCTCAGGAAAAGTCAGAGACACAATTTAGTTTACCTTCTGGGGTGACTAATAGATAAAAGTAGTGGGACACCTACTTATTACACCTACAGGAGCATTTATGACATCCCATTCTAAATCCATGGGGATTAATAGGGAGTTGGTCCTCTCTTTGCAGCTATAACAGCTTCCACTCTTCAGGGAAGCCTTTCTACAAACTTTTGGAGTGTGTCTGTGGGAATCTTTGCCCATTAATCCATACAGAAATGTTTGTTGAGTTACAATAAAATGTGACTGTCCTGCACAGAGCCTTGACCTAAACACCATGAAACACCTTTGGGATGAACTAGAACGGAGATTGCGAGCCAGGTCCTCTTGTCCAACATCATTGTCTGACCTCACAAAGGCTCTTCTGGATTTACTAGTCAAATAACACAACGTTGTATAATTGTATTATTTGCCAAACATCTCATGTGTTTAGTATTAGTTTTAATATTTATTTAAATATTATACTTCTAATATTTTGAGGGATGTTTCTCACACGATCAAGGGAGGTTGTCCCTAAAGTCTTAGTTACTGGACGATGTTGGCGCCTCTCTTGTTTTCCAGGCATGGTTGGATACAGTGCGTGGGCAGGGCAGAGGGCAGGGGAGAGCGGTCAGGTGTGGGCCTTGGAGAATAGCCACTCCAATCCCTGGCAGCATGGCCCCTATCTATGAGTTAGACGCCACCTCAGAATAATGGGCCCTATTAAGATAATGGTGGTCGTTACTGGAGTTGGACTTCCAGGTAATTCAATCTACGGCAGATAGGATTTCCTCTGCAAGTGTTTTTGTCAAAGAAAATCTCCATACACAGTGACTGGAGATAGGGTATGACTACAGTCATGTTTACGTTTGTTTACCTCAATCTGCATCTCAAGGGAGATGGACAATCATAATGATGAGACCAAATCAGTCCTTGTTTCCATGTTTACTGACAAAACATGAGTAGGCTAATAGAAAGTGTTATTGGGTAGTTTTACTAAGTGCTATGAATTATTTGAGTCACTGCGAGGTCTGCTTGGCAAGTCCACCAAGCACAGTCGGCAATTTTGACTGGTCAGTTTGATGAGTTTGGCTGGCCCAATGGTGATTTTGAAAACGTTCATAAAGTTTAAACCAGCACTAAACAGTTTTTGAAAAATCGGTCTAGCATACTGAAAGTCAACTAAGCTTTTAAGTAAAGTTTTTAGTCAATAGCTAGATGATTAAATCGACACTCGTGAATATCCTAAATGTCATGCCAGTTTCAAATTGTTTGCGTGTCAGGGGGGTTAGCACTGTTTGACTTTCAGTTGGACATTGTTCATTTTTTTCAACTAGTTTCAAGTGGCTGATGATGAGAGATGAGTTAGCGTCATAAGCCCCGATTGTGTTTATTCTGTCCACAGGAGGGCGCTGTGGTGGCCTTGTTTAAGATCTGCAGGCAGGACTGCTTCAGTGACCTCTACGCACATGCATTAAGGACCGTGGCCTCTGTGTGCTGCGTGGAAGAGGGGATCAACCAGCTGGAGAAGGTATACACCCATCTACCACTCTTCCCAGTACACACACACAATCAAACACACATACAATCAAATTTCACTTACTCGTGCACCTATAAAACCTTCATCCGTTGTTAATTAAACTGTTGATTCACAGCTGTATAAAGTCCATACGGGATAGAGTGCGTCAGTGGTAGATGTTTGGGCTCACCGTGTGATGGTTGTGATTTACTAATATTGTACACACTATCCATAGCCTCCGCATGTTTTGACTAAGGCACTGGTCTATTTGAACTGGTGGGGTCACAATGGTACCAGTGGGACACTTTGCCACACATGCAATGTTCACTGTACAAAGGAACTCTTGTTTCTCTCTGGTTACTGTTTAATAACAGTCTTATTACAGATTTATTTTGGTTTCTCAAAAAGACTAAACATGGGTTGTCAGAGATGTTTGTACGTGTATGAGAGAGAGAGAGAGAGAGAGAGAGAGAGAGAGAGAGAGAGAGAGAGAGAGAGATGGAAAAGGAAAGAGAGAAATACTCTAGATCTGGGTGAGAGAGGGAGTTTGTGTGAATTAATCTGAGACAATGAGAGAAAGAATCAGTTTGTGTTGTGTGCAGTTGACAGACCTTATACTTTTATTAAACAGCTTTGAATCCAATAAAGACTTACAGCTGACATTTGTTTATTAAGTTTAGTGTAAATATAACCTTATTCACTGGGTAATGATGCCATGACTGTTTGCAACAACTAAAAAGCAGCCAGCTGTAAAGATGCTGGATGCAGTAGACAAATTCACCCAAGATTAGAAGCTGGTGTCTCAAGAGGGGCCTGTCATGGAAGCGTGCTGGTACGAAGTGAGCACGAACAGTCACTCAACCTTGAGAGACACACCTGTCGCTGTTGCTGGGTGACGGAATGAAGGGACTAATGGGTGTTTTTTCTTATCACTGGGAAAAGTTTAGTTACCTCCGATGGGGCACCAGAATACTATTACACAATGAAAGCATACAGTTGATCATTAGCCAAGTAGTGTTGCACCTGTCAGACAAGTTTCACATCTGTTCCTCTGGAAACAAAAACCCAAATGGCAGAATTTTGAATTCCCACATTATATTCTTAATTTTATTTTTTAGCAACTCTAGTATCATACACTATACTCATCACTTCCTATTCTACTCTTATTTGCATTAAAAGTAAATGCCATACGTTTCCACACACTGTCCAACAATCCCTCCAAAAAACATAAAACTAAACTTGTTGGTGTCACTCTCAATGAGACGGAACTCTTATGCAAGTCAACTGAGTGACGAAGACAACAGGCAGCAGAGTTTCTGAGCCAACAATGAATGAGAACATTTTGGATACACAAAGGAGGAGTTCATCTCAGTACAGTAGGGACTGTGCGTGAAGAGCAATTTTTCTGCATCATTTGGCTGAGCTGACACATTACTGACGGATAAGAAATAGGTTTAAATAGGGATTTGCCCTGTCATGAATAACCACACTGTGATGCTCGTCAAGATGACAGATTGACAGGTGTGTCTGTGAAATGACAATTTATATTTCATTTTGTATGTCTAAAGTTGGTTAAACTAATGCACACAAAGCATATATATAAAATTGCATTGATTTAAGGTTAGGTATTGGTAGTGTGTTCCTTTATCAACTTAGTATGAAACCATAATACAGTTGACAGAGCTTTTTATAAATATATGCATTTATATAATTTTGTGGACACCTATTTTAAAGTGTCACTGTAGCTTATAGTATACAGTCAAGATCTAAAACACCTCAGTAGAGGCTGACAGTTTCATCTGGGCAACATTGCCACCATGTGGATGAAGATTTTCTCTTGTTTAAGAATTCCAGAATTGACAGATAATGATGTACTTGAGACACCATCAGTTTTGTATTGAACTCTTTTTTTTCCTTTTACATTTGTTCTTACAAAGTTACAAAGTTATGCTCTCTCATGTGGTTTTATCATTTTCACTTTATGGACAGAGCCTCTAATGTCTCTCTCAGGTTCACCTTGGACACTTGCCTCTTGGTCTGTCCACCTAAGAAATAGCCACAGTGTTAGTGATATGAATGAAACTGCACTTTGGAGTGAATTAAATGCTAAGGGCTTGTTACTGTAAATCACAATGACTTCTACACTTTGATGTGTTTGTGCGTGTGTGCACCATGAGATAACGTTTCTCTATTTGTGTGTGTGTGTGTTTTAATGTTTGCAGTATGTATGTCAATACTAAATCAAATGTGTGTGTGACATTCTTTCTCCAGGTTGATGGGATTCTGTGCTTGGCAGATATCCTGACAGATGAGAACAGCACAGAAGCGGCAAGGGCAGAGGCAGCAGCGGTGGTAGCCCAGATAACCTCCCCTCATCACACCTCCACCCAACAACTGGCCAGTTTCCTGGAGAGCATGCAGGATATTGTCACTGCCCTCATCAGTGAGTGGAAAGCGTTTCATTTCTCCCCCTCCAAAAAAAATCATCCTTCATAATTTACTGAATCAATGTTAAATGAGGAAATAGAGCTTCTTATAGCCAACTGGAACTGCTTTGTGAAATTATTTTCACAAATCATTTTCACAAAAATGTATGTTGCATTACATGTCTTTGGTTTTGTCCCCTCCAGAGTTGTGTGAGAGCGCCTCGTGTGGCGAAGTCTTCCTACTCGCATCTGCTGCTCTTGCCAACATTACGTTCTTCGACAGCATGGCCTGTGAGACTCTCCTCCAGCTCAATGCCATCCACATCCTCCTCCAGGCTTGCAAAGACCGCCAGAGAGTAGATACACCTTATTCCAAGGACCAGGTGAAGCAGCACCTCAAACGTTAATTTTAAGGGTCCCCTATTGATGATACTCATTATAAACTGCTACAACACCCAACAGTCAACACCTCACAGCTTGTTACATTTATTTAAAACGGTTTTGCCAAACAAATCTCACCAAAAATCACTATTGACTCTTTGAAATGTCTAGATTATATTTTTTGTTGGTCGGTAAGGCAAAAAGTTGCTAAATCTAGTGACAAGTTTCGATACACCTTGCCAACTGTTGGTATTAAATCCAGCTTTATCACTCTTAAATGACACTGCCTGGTTGCCTTGGTCCTTTTAGGTGGTGACCATCCTGGCCAACCTCTCGGTCATAGAGCAATCTGCATCTGAAGTCCTTCAAGAGAAAGGTACACAGACATCTGTTTGCACTATTTGTACGTCACTTTTGATAAAAGTGTCTGCCAATACACTTTAATAATACAATTTAAATTCAATGTACAAAACAGAGTAGTGAAATGTGTGACTATATACAGTAGCAAATTTCACATCCCTAAATATGTAGGCTACAACATCATGAAGAATAAATATGATCCACAAGATGGCAACATCAGGCCACATGCAATGAAGAAATGCTCAGAGAAGGAACTGTGCACTGCCTATTTAATGTGCTTACAAATTATACCTTTTTGGGTCAACCTTCTTTATTTGTGTTTTGTCTCTAATATGTCATTTCTAACCTTAACCCATTTCAGTTAATTGTTTGTACTTTTGAATCAACACTATACTGATTATTAATGCAATATGTAGTATTGCATTAATAGTCTTTTTTTTCGTTCGTTTTTTTGTTGGTCATCTGATTCCTGTGACTATGTTGTGACTGATGTTTTGACTTGCAGGGATTGATAGACTTCTTCTGCTCTTGATTGAGAAGCCGTCCTCCACCAGTCCATCGGAGGGTGCTGCATGCGAGCGGGTGCAGCAGAAAGCTGCTGTCACTCTAGCACGTCTGAGCAGAGATCCAAGGGTGGCTCAAATGGCCATCCAGCTGCAAGGTAGAAGCTCAGTTTTGACTTTAAACATTTACACCTCAATCTTTCCAGGCATAGATACTCATTATTTATACTATTTACACAGCAGTCTTTCAAACAAATTGGATGATTTCATACAAGATTATATCTCAACAGCTGTTTCATCACAGAACACAGTTCTTTGCTAGAATATATGTGTATATCCCTGGAGAACCTGATCTTTTTTAATCATTAATTAATCAATTCAGTGAGGCTCTTTCTGATGTTCAGACAGAATAATAAAATCACTCTAGATGTTTTACCAAACATACTGTATATCTAATTGAAACTTTTTTTGCTCCAGCCGTTCCTTGTCTTATTGAGCTTTGCAGATCACCATCAGAAAGGAACAACAGTGACTCAGTACTGGTCGCCTGTTTGGTAGGTATCAAACACTGTAGCTGTGTCTATGTGTAGGGTTATGCATACCAATGTGTTTCCATAATAGATGTATTTGTGTATTTTAACCAGTATAATAAACCTGATCTATGTAATGATCCACGTAAAACACATTAATGCTACTCACACTTCAATGGAATATTCTCAAGGAATGCCCAGACCACAAGTGTACAGAATCTCATTACTGTTCAATCTAATTAGTAGTTAAATGTCCACTGGGCTGTATTGAAACACAAGACAGCCCAGAGTAGCTCAACTAACCTTGTCATCATAGGTTGATAAGATCACACAGTGCAAATCCCTGTTTAAATATGTACATGTCATACATAAGCCCTGTATTACTTACTCTGCCTGACCATAATTGATCAAATCAGATCATGTTCAGGCTCTTCAGATCTATATATAATTGTCAAAAATTTACTGTAATGATTCAACTGTGAGGCAGAGCTCATTTTCACCATAATGCATGTGTGTGTGATATAGTGTTCAATTCAATTGAATGTTATTATGCTGGTGTGCATATGTGAGTTTTTTTGGGTGTAGACTGTATCTCTATCTACCAGTATTTTATGTCATTGTATTGTCAAATGCATTGACTGTTCATTCCTGTTGAACTTGAATCCTAGGCTGCCCTGAGGAGGCTGGCGGCAGGCTGTCCAGAGAGCATTGAGGCTATAGACCATCAGCAGCTCATCAAACCTCGTCTGGTGGATTCTTTCCTGCTGTGTTCCAACATGGAGGAGAGCTTTGTATGAGAGGGAGGTCCAGACAAAAACTCTCAAAATAAAGAAATGCTTCATGCCTCTGAAGGATAACCAATGGTGGGTCACAGGAGCCAATATTTTTGCCACTCTGAGAACTCAGCTAGAGACTCGAAAATATTTCTAGAGGTAATGGAAGATTTTGGGAGCTACAGTGAACACTTTGAGTTTGTAGATGAGAAATGACTGTGAAATGTTGTCCTTATCCCATCCATGACACAATATTAGATTCTATAAAACAAATCTCCTCTCCTCTAGAAAGGTTCTACCTACAATAATAAAGGGTGCTTTTGTTGAGCCTGCGGTAGAAGCTGAAGACCTTCAGAACCCAACAGGTTTATGCACAACAAACATGCATATGAAGCTGCAATGTTTTTTTAGTTTTTTTTTACTATTTACTATTTTATAATTGTACTGGTCAGAATCTGTCAATTTTCATTGTTCAGTGTCAGCTGCCAACTTCATGGGTTGCTCAAAACGCAGACACACGTTCAGAATCGTGCAGTTCAGAATAAGGCATTTTAGAGGATGGTCAAAGTAAGAGCAGACCTCCTATGAAAAGGTTATATGGGACGTTAATGATCTGGTTTGTGTATTGAATTGTAAAATTGTGCGTTTCAATCTATTAAGAAGTGACATGTCTCAAAACCCGTTACTATCCTTTTATTTAAATATCCTGAATCTAAATAATGTTATGCTATTGTATGGCATGCAGATAATAAAAAAAAGCATATCTTATGATTTACACTTGTTTTAATCAATGTCATCATTTAAAGATCAATTCCATGTTAACTTGAACATTTCAAGAAAACACTGCAGAACACTTTTCAGAACAAGGCTTCTGATTGATTTTTCTTTATTTTCTCTATTGAAAAAATTGTTTTTAGCTTTCAGTTTCCTGACGGAGCCTTAAATTGGTGAAAGCCGTTTTGCCAGGCAGAGTGAAAAGGCTTATATGGTTAATTAATCCTGGATCTAAAAAACATTCTAAACCTTTTTTGTACTTTTTTTATCAGAGTGATCTCATGGAGAGATAGGTGAAAAGCCATTACGGTTTTATTCAGAACCTTTTGTTTCTGTCTGTGTGGATGAATCAAAGATGTTGGTAGCAGAGACCTGTTCAATAATCAATGATGCCATACAGTCGAGCATGTCCCTTCTTAAAATCGAATGAATTCCTAGTCAGTCATTTCTCTCTCCCCTCTTTCCATCTCTCTCTCTATCAATGTACATCTCCAGGGAATAATGTAGTTTTGTATTGAAGAACAAGGCTTTTGTCCCACAAAGAATGATTGAGAGAGATGGAAAAAATACAGAGGAGGGTCCAAAGGTCCTCTAGTGACTTTGAACTACCAGGTCAAAGAATCCTGAGGACCAAAGGGACCGTGGCTAGTTGTCCTCCAGCTTTCAACAGAAGGACCCAGTACTGTATTGGTCATGTGGGAGGCAACACACAGCACTATCCCTTTGTATTGTCATCTGCCTGATGAAAGTTTCTTCACACTCTTGTTTTCTGTAACCCTTCCTCTCCTTGGAGAGACAATTGAGCGTCATGTGTCTTCATTTCTGCTGCTTCTTTTCCCTTAAGGGCACAGAACAGGCTTGTTACTGTGGTCCAGTGCTAAGACGATCGTGAGTCTATGTGTGTGTGCATGTGAACGCGTTTGTGGTGTCCATGGCTGTGGGTTCAGAGAGCTTTGTGATTGTATATGCTCCTGGCCGCTTTGTTAATGCCCAATGAAATATGTAGAGCGTTGGACACAGAGGAAAACAAGACACAGAGGATTGGGAAATACAGGTTATTTTGATGTTATTTTTTTCGGCCATGTCTGGGGCTAAGCATTACAGCTTTGGCTTGCCCTAACATCCAACTCTGTGACTGCTTCACTCACATTATTTGTTGCCTATTCTTGTCCTTAAGTTTAGCTTACTTTCTCCTCCTTGTCAAAACATGAACAAATGCAGACTTCAAGTATGTGTGAAGACTTGGTGGAACCGAACGTTCAAAGATTCATATTCTTTCTGTTGTTCACTTTCAACATAAAACCAATTTCCTCATGTCTGTCACAAAAAAGAATTCCAGGGCCTAACCTCTTAGAAAACGCCTCTAAAATGTATTTCAATTGACTTACCAAACAATGTAAAGATGTTCCATTCAAAGAAGAACAATAAAAACATGCATCACTTTAGTCAGCACATTGATGTCATATAATGTGCTCTTGACAAAGGCAATCAGGAAATTGAACCTCAAAACAGACTGCCTTCGGAAATGAATTTGTACTTTGACAATTAGCCACATTTGTCTGTTACAATCAAAAATGGATTACAAAAACTGTTTTCAACATTATTGTTAGTAGTATTAACTCACAATACCTCATGATGACAAAGCAAAACTCAATAAACGAATTACATTTGAACTGTATTAATATATTATTGAACTGTATAAACGTGTCTTATTGTTATTGAATACACAGTAGATTATTTTCTATGGTAATCAAGCTTGCTGCATATTTTGATCATCAATGAGATGTCTATGGAACTTCAGTGGAGTCTACATTACATGCAATAAAAAAAAAGAATGCACACAGCTACTCAAATGAGCTTCCATAATTCACATTGTATGTAAGAGCAAAATCCAAACCATTTGAGGTCTAAGCAACTCTCCATGATCCCCTAAAAAGGTTACAAAATGTGGACCACCAAGACTCCTTCTAGAGCTGGCCGCCTGAATAAACTACAGTATGTATAAATAACTAGGCAAGTAGGGCCTTGGCCAAGGGATATGACCAAGAGCCCAACTGCGTCAAAGTTTTGTGTGCCCAGATCAAGGACACTCCTCAGTGTCTGCATGAAAGACCTGCTGCAGCTTTACAAATGGTACCTAAAGGACTCTGATGGAATTAGGAATACCGTTTTTGTGGCAAACTCATTTGGAAGAACGCCAATTGTTAAGTTGGATAAAAACTATTTACTGCTCATCACATGGCTAATGCCATCCATTTGAATGTCCTTGATGAACCCAACCTGAACCTGAATTTGAACCGCACGTGTAATATCGGTGGACAGGCTTGATGTATAGCAGTTCACCCACACTCATCATACAGTCAGATGGAGTTTGAGGGCATCCTCAAGGTGTTAGGGTTAATCGTGATGTTCTGCAAAGTACTGAATAACATTTCATGATTATTGTATAATTTAATATTTTAGTCAAAATAATTATAATCAATGTGTCTTTATGGCATATTGTGACAACCTACAGAAAATAATATTATGTGATCAATTTTCATTAAAGTTGATGACACAATACAGAAAACATGAAAGCGTCTGATTATTTTCCAAAGAAACTGTTACTTTGCTCATCTTGCACACATGCACACAAACATGTACACATAGTATACAGTATATAAACACACATACACATGTCCACACTTATATGTTGTACTGGACCCTAAATAATTACATAATTAACAGCATTTATTTCCAGTTTGACCTTTATACACCAACAAATGCACAATATTCCATTATACTTGACGGCCAATTAAAGCATTAATATTTTGTATCTAATAGCTCATGGGGTCTTCTGGTCCTCTCCCAGACCCAGAGGATTTTTAATTGCAACTGTACACCAAATCATCAACACCATATTAATATGAACATTTCTGTGGTCACGGTGTCTGGTCTTGGTGAAAACAGGGAAAAAAAGACTTGTGAAACCAGACACAAAGACCAAACTGCACTGCATCCTGAATTGTACAGTAACTCAGTAGCTCTGTCATGCCTTCAAGTAATCACCCTTTATATGTAAACTACATAATATGTAAAATATATGTCTCTTCTTCCTGTATGCCATTTTTCTTCGCACAATATTTATTCTTGAAGGTGAAACCAAATGTTCAGTGTTCAAGTGTATTCACGTAAGGATTCGCTGAGATCCCTTAAAGGCCACATGCATTTCTGTGATTGTTTCCTAAGTATACTGTAATTGTAGAGTGAAAGACAGCATGACATCTGTCTGTATGGTTTGATGACTCTCAGATCGGAACTGTATTGACTGTAAAAGTGATACATCCCGGCTAAATCTTGAAATACAGTATGTGAACATTATTTTCGGAAATCCTAATAGTTTGGATTACATTTTAAATTGCAGTACATGACAAAAAGCAATCCAGACCACTGTTTAACACAATACAAAGTTGATCCTGAAACTATTCCATCTTAAACACTGAGGTGTTGCTCAGAGAAATAAAATACAAAACCTTTAGTACAGAGTACTTTGCTTGTTGAAACAAAAATAAACAATATGCAACAGATAAATAAGTAAGTTTAGGTACCTAGGTTGGAGACATTTTGCCCAAAAATATACTGGCAGTTGGGTAAAACTTGAGAGCTTGAGAAAGCATGTGAACACAACTCAATCTGAAATACAGTAAGAACACAACCACTCCTTCAAAACACAAGCACACAAGGTTGCAAATAAAAGCTGCTAAGCTTTTTCAGTTCAAAAACCAAAACGGTAGATAACACATTCCTTGATGGAGAATGGACCTCCTCCCATCCATTTTGCCCTGCAGCCATAAGTACATTTGTCTGTTTGTCCCCCGAACCATACCCACCAACCCTCCAAGTCCCAACCTTGTCGAATGGGCTGCATACCCCCCCCCCCCCCCATTTAAAACCACAACAGCATGCCTCCACCACTTAGCAATGTCCCCTTTGAACAAGCGTAGACCCCCTGAACACCAGAATCCCCACCACCCCTCTTTCTCCCTCCCTCCCTCCCTCTCCCTCTCTCTCCCTCTTTCTCTCTTTCTCTCTGTCTCTCTCTCTCTCCCTATCTATCTCTCTCTCTCTGTCAATCTAATGTCCCTGACGGCTTGTGGGGTAGATTGTTTCACCAGCTCTCCTCTCTGCACCAGTGTTAAAGGAGACTGGAGATTTGTGTAGATTCCGCTGTATCTGAGCCCTAACTGCTGACGCTCACGAAGTGCGTTGTACAACTGGACATAAACAGCTACTTCTAAACCCCACTACAACTGTTTATTATAGCTCTGTTTACTTGTCACACATTGTTTGGCTATTGAGAAATCCCTCTAACCAGGCTTTTTTAAATTAATTTCTCAGAGATTAAGCAAAGTAAAAGTCTTTGAAACAATAACATTTTGCCAGTGATTAAGAACAGCTGGACTAAGTCTTTAGGTCATTTGAATAGGTTTGAATTTTGTAAACTTCAAAATTGTTAAAGATATTATAGGCCTGTTTGTGTATATTTCCTACAAAAAGTACTGTTTACCTACACAGCATATTGTATTTATATAATAACAAGTGTGTTAAAATGACTAACCATGTGTTCTGAAGGGACATCTAGCATAAAATATTAACCTGTGTGGTGTGCTTATGCATGCTCACACTGTCAGCCTGTGTGCAAAATGAAATGGTTGTGTTTCGGAGGTGTTGACCTGGATTTGTCCTAACTACTGTCATAATCAGTGACTCACAAACAAGTAACATATACTCCAAAAGATGTCATAGTGAATTAAAGACAAGGGGATGAAACTTCCATTGGGTAAATGTTCAATTGCATCTCTGTTGCAGTTTGTTTGTCCGTAAAGGTTGTCAAGTTTATTTAAATATTCACAGTTTGTGCTCACCAATGTTCAATGTCCAACTGATGTTTAACGTGAAGCCTATATAAATAACTCTGTTACTAGACTATGGTACTACCTACGCGTCTTGTAAATTAACTAACACCCAAACCAAAAAATATCAGAAAAAGAAGTGTTAATCATTAGTCATGTGGGAGTTGCAACACCAGAAAACACACACACATATTCAGGAGTGTCCACTGTTACTCAATTATTTCTCTGCTTTCTCATAACCTGCTGTTCTTACTCCAAGGGCAGCCAGGAGCAGTGGTAAGCAATATCAACGGCAAGTCCAAGTGCTCACCCGTTTCCTTGCCAGGGACATGGCCAGGAGATTCTATTCTGAATGTTTTCTTACGGGTGTTATTTTGCAGAGGAAACCCATGTGACACAGGGAGAACATGGAAACGTCACACAGAAAGACCTTGGAGATAGCCCACCTCAGCGCCGAACAATGCATGCAGGAATCAAACTTAGGACCTCAATGCTGCCAGGCAGCATTGCAAGGGACTTCAAGCCCATTCGCACCTGCTCTGATATATCTCTTAAATACACTTTTTGCTCCTGTTCTCATCTAAACATTGCTGTTTTCTCCCCCTCAAGTAGACACTTGTCAATTTAGTGCAGCGCTGTGGCTGCTTTCTTCGAAACAAAGCATCAATACCAGTGAGACTGCCACATCTTGTCCCAGAGCTGCTCCACACTGCTGCTCTCCCATGGAACATGGCAACTACATTATCGCTCCCTCGTAAGTCGCTCTTCTACACGGAGAAGGCAAGCGGTAAAGGAGGCAGGGCAGAGACAGACTATTCATTTCTATCTTTGACAGAAGAAATTACAAAACAAAACTGTTCTGAGTCTATTATGGGTGTGAACTGTGAAAGAAGCATGTTTATTGGTTGCTGCATTTCCTGAAAGTGGGTTTTTGTGTGTGTGTGTGTGTGTGTGTGTGTGCACCCGCGAGTGTGTGTGTTGGTCAGACCATAGCCAATTACAGATTAACTAATGAAAGTTATTTTTTTATTTGTTTCATGAACAGCATACACTGGTTTCATTGTAATGGTAGATGCACGTTTTGTGGCATCTTACCTAAAACACACAGTAGTCTCTTATTACATCCTAATACTCCAAGGCACTACTTAAGATTTAAGCACTCAGGCTTGGACCAGTAGAATAACCTTAACCAATATACATACGTTTACAGCACAGGTGCACTTGATGAATCTTTTATAAATATAAGGCTTTGAGAAATTTGAGGGACAAACAGCAATGGAACCAGACTGGAGAATAATTTTCTCTAGATGAAAGTGAATACGTAATTATGACTCCATAATCACTTGCAGACTTTCTTTTCATTTGAAGATGAAAATATTTGGGAGCTCTTCCAAACCAAGGTCAGATGCCCTGCATATCTAATTCATTGGCATTACATGGCACACAGACTGTCAGCTATGCTCAGTGTAGTATGAATCTACAGTGTTGATTGAAATCAGCTCACAAAAGAGAGTATACTGACTTCAAAAACATGTCTATCAATGTTCCATGCACAAATGGACGTGTACTCAGACCACCACTTCCAGACCCAATGCTATTTTGCATTTCTTCATCTGCAACTCTGCAATGTGAACCGTTGCATTTTAGAGCACTGTGAATTCTTGGTGTCCTCCCACTTCAAGCTAAATAGCAGTAGCCAGACCTCAACTCTTCAATACTTTCCATGAAGATTAATAGATGGATGGTGGTTTTTCTGCCCACACAATGACGTTGGTTCGGTTGGCTGATGGTTCTCTGTCAGATGATGGTTTATAAACACAGTCCCCGACCACCACTTTGCTTCCATTTCGTACCCACTGCAAGCATTAGAGTGACATTTAGAGAAAATGCTGTGCCTATGAAAACCCTTTCTGTACTCGACATTTAAAAGCTGAACCTGACACAGTTTTTACAGGCACATGGAAGCAAAGCAAAAAGACACATGCAAAAAGATGCTGTACTGTACAAGGACAAACAGAGACAGCAAGATTCTGTCTGCCAGTGAGTTATATCAGATTTTTGAGAAGTTTATTTGGCCAATAGGCTGCTTCAGTTTTACTTTCTGTGGGTGACCTTAATGGTTAAGATTGAGTCTGTTTGGCAATGAAAAACAAAGCATCACACTCTGACAAAAGATGACAGAATATTCAAAAATAAAGAAGCCAATATGTGACCATAACTCCTCAAGGGCAATGGCGTTTTTGAATGAGCTCAACAAGACTTCAGATGCAAATCAATGACCACCTTGAAAACAGTAATCTACTATTCATGAACAATGCAATGTAAATTGGAATGTGACATCCAGTGTGACATCAGAAACAACAAGCAACAAAGTAAAGCCCAGTGATAGGGAGATTGACAATAATGTAATTTAATGTCATTCTTATTGCTGAAACATCTTTCCTCTTTTCTCACCCATGTATTGTTGCAGTAGTAAATGCTATAAATGCAGTTTGTCACATGTCACCCTCTTCACATAATGAACTGACAGCCAGTGTCATGTCAGGATCTGGGAGTTAGCGTATTATATGGACTAACAAGCTGCATTACAAGAGACAGGAACACCAGGGTCCACCCCCGGTCATTACCATACCCCCTTGAAACAAAAAATAACATTTGTCTGACAATAAAATTGGATATCAACCTGTCTGAAAGCCGTCTCCCGTTTGTCTAGAACAAATGTTGGTGGCGATGGCAAACAGTTTGACACACTTCTCTGAATGCTAGTAAAGGCGAGCCATCCTTCGGCTGTGCGGTAATGGCCTCTCATTGTTGGGTGCAGAGGAAGTGATGCTATTCATACTGGTGTGTGATTGAAAAGAAAATTGAATCCCTATTGATATGATAAATGTGTCTATTACTGCATTTGCACACAAAATGTCCATGGAAATTATAGAGGGAAGGCAGGACTCTTGGAGGGAAAATGCATAGGGATGACATATTGGATTCAATTGGCGCAGAAATATAAATGTACTGTACTGGTGGCTGAAATGAGACCCAAGCCGTATGATTTCTCACTGGAACATCACAAATCAAAGGCCTTGACAACCTCAATTGAAAGACTATATAAAAAGGTTAACTGGCTGTGTAGTTTTCTCTAGCCATTGAACAGTTTGATAATGGGCACTGTCTAAGATTTGCCATCAGTAATAAAAGGGAACTTTTCTCCTGAATAAGTTATAAGACAGTAAGAGAAAGATGACTTATGCCATGCTTAGCTTCTGACTGTATGCTGGTAAAGTAACAACAATATCGGAATATGTCCATCACAGTTTTCTATATAATTTGTAATACATTTATAAAGATAATCTTTGTTCAATAGCCTCTTCAAGGCTGTACTGTATTCCCTCACCATTACCTGGCGTCTTCTGATACCTGGAGTTAACTTTACCTTTAGGACACCCTTTATTAAGAAAAACACCCTTGATCAAATTAAATAATTTCATTGATCAGATGCAAAGACATTAAAACAACAGTCTATGACCAATACAACAATCATGTCTACATGTGTTTTCTCCAAAAAAGAACAACACAATTGTGGTCATCATGGTTTCTTAAACTCTTGGGTGCTTTGTTGATCCTTTAATCAGCTTTAATCAATGATGCATTTGTCCCCTGTCATCTTCAAGGTCTACGAAGAGTCAAAAGGACTATGCAGCTGAACAGAAGCAAAAAAATTTTGTGAGAGTTCTGCCTTCTGGCCAAAACATTTCACACTTACAGAATGTCAGTACTATACAAATATATAAATACTTCAAGTCTTTCACTCTGCAAAGAAATTTGATGACAGGTGTATTTCATTTGTTTCTAAAAGCTTGTTTAATATTGTGCCCAAATGTTCCGTGAACTTTGATCTTGTCTAAATTGCAATCATTCATCATGAATTTAAAACAACTAATCATTTAAAAAATGTAAATAGGTTCAATGTTCATGGTTCCATAAGTCATGCACTCTTGTAGCTATTTGGACAATAACAGATATGACTCGGTTGACATAGTGGACTGAAATAGTGGACTCTTACTGCAGATGTTACAGTAATGCAAGGTATATTCAAATGCTCTCTTCACTTCCCATATACTTTGTTAAGCTATTCAGAAAACACCTTCAGTTATTAAAGGCATTCAATTTCATGAATACCTTACATATGAAGGTCTCAGGTATCAATTAAAGTCTTTGGAACTGTTATCTACAGGTCGCTTTTCTGTTTGAACACATGTACAGGTAATTCATATGCTCCAATAGAACACCCAACACAGGTAGTTAATGTGTAAAGACTCAAACCAGAGGGGTCCAGATGCCCAAAGGAACATTGCTCTTTGATAAGTCAGCTGGTATGCTGAGTCACTGGACATATGGCTAGACGAGTAGGGGATATGGTGACAATATTAAGACGCAGGCTGGTCTGAATACCACTAAACATTGCCTTTGGGATTGAGATTTGCTTGAGGAACAATGAACAGCTACTTTAAGAGCACAGGTCAACTCCTCCACCTGGATGTGTGTGTGAATGAACAGACACCACACAATGGAGTCCTGGAGTTGCTCCGGAGAATTCGGCCTCAATGGAAGCAAGAGGAGATCAAATTGAAGGCAAGCGAATGAGAGAATGTATGAAAATGTATTGAGGTATGTGACAGTGCTTTTGGAAGTTCTCTCATGCTTAATGGTCAAGCATTTGAAGATAATAGTTTTAGTCAAACCTTTGACTCGACTGTTCCCTATAATCAGCTACAGACATAATCTAGGTTGAATCTAGTTCTATAAATTATAGAACATACGTTCTGACCTAAGAGGGTTTGTTTGCAGGAAACAACACGCAAAACAGTGAACAGTGTTCAAACAACTGGATAATCTCAGAAAGAAAGAATTGATGTTTGTCTGGGTTGTGGTGGAGCCCTGCTGTGACCTGATGGATCCATGGTAGTTCTAGTTTAAGTACATAGACTTTGAAATGGTAAACCCCAGAGACTCCTTCCTCCATTCTACCAAGAGTTTCCTTACTAAGCCATGGTTTCTGCTCTATGCTTTGTGGTGACTGATGTGTAGACTGAGATGTAAAGTCAAAACACACCTTCTCAGTCCCAGATACTTTGTTTCCATTGTGTTTCTCAGCAAAGTTCTAGCACGAGGCCTGAGATGTTGAAGATGTCTGTGTACTACATTTTATTATCTTAAGATGGCCTTGGGGACTGGGGTTTCAATAAATTATGTGTAAAGTGTCTGTGTAAAACATACGTTAAGAAAGGAAAATACATTTTCACAATGTTTTCAATGGTAAGGTTATCACATTGTAAGAATACAGATAAAATGAAAATTGAATGCCATGCTATGGCATACACATTAGTGTTAGGATTGCACAAACATCTATTAACCTCTATAGTCTTGTGTGGTTCGTCCAACCAATTCATTAATTGCTTCAATATTAAGTTGAAGGAACACATTAAATATTGGACTGCTTTGTATATTGCCAGAACATGAATACAGCTTATTGTTTCAACAAGTTAAACACTTCCTTCAACAATTCTGTGGTGACAATGGAAAAAACACCAAAACGGTACATTTAATAGCTTTTTGAAGTGGGTGAAGTGAAGAGAGTCAAAGAAAAACAGAATTTGTCATTAAATCAATCATGATATCTTGCACGTTCATACAACACAATTCTGATGAAAAAGTCATTTGATCACATTGACTGACCATGGTCTATTTGTTCAAGAGGCTTTCAATCTCGTGGTATGAATACTTCATCAAATGTCAAGGCAACCATGTTTGTTCTCTCTAGCTCTTGATGAAACATTGTGTTCTGTGTAGTCCTGCTGGTCAGAGGGGGGGCCTTGGGGACAGGTGGTCTGAATGAGGAAGCGCTGAGCAGACAATGAATGGAGACCAATGCCCAAAAAGACAAAATGACCTTGTAAGCAAACAGAAGCTACTGGAGTCTACGAATATACTAGAATATGGGAAGGGTTAATCCAGCTGACCCTGAACCACAAAGAGATCCATACTCTCATACTGTATATCTGCACATATATAAATATATAAAAGTGATGGCAAGCAATGCAATGGAACACTATTACTTAAATTATTCATAATTTAAGAAACTTAGTTCATGCTTGGTTAATGCCTCTGTTGTGTTTCCATTTCAGGTGTTCACAGAAGGTATCACCAACCAACTAATGGGCTGCTTTGTGGACTCGCTCCAGGATTCTGGGGCAGTGCTGGTGCGCGTGTACGGCAGAAGGACTGAGCTCTATGTGGACCGGGACAGAGAGGTGGACATGTTTAAGTTACTCCACGCCCACAACTGTGGTCCTCAAATCTACTGCAGTTTCCAGAATGGCATCTGCTATGAGTTTGTGATAGGGACTGTGCTGGACGACAGTCTGCTTAGGACGCCTGCCATCTACAGGTCCATAAACTGTTTTTTTGTGCACAGTCTGTACACATAGAGGCACAAGCCTATACACAACTAAAAACACATATACAAGCACAAACTCAAAGTAAAGTAAGAATTCAACAATGACAAAAAAAGGTACATTCGGCAAGCTTTACAATGAGGTTGCATTAAGTAATATGTAACTGCATAGTAAACCTATGGGAACAACATTGTAGTTACATAGGAAATGCCATGTAGTTACAATTCATTAAGGTTTAGGGCCTACGCTATTACACAAGGAAGACTTGTTACTGGGAGATTTGACTTTCCAGGAGTAAGTGGATGTTAACATTGATCTTGTTTGGGCAACAACTTTCAACTGCCCATTTACAACACCCGCTTACCCCTTAAACCCTTTCTTACACAAAACGATTTAATTACATACGTTAGCTTTTCTTATGTAACTACAATTTGTGTATGGCTAGTACACAGAACATGGTAATGAATGTAATCTTATTGCTGTATCTAGGCCAAGGGATAATTGTGTGTCTGGTTGGCTGATCAAGAGACACATAGAACTATCAAGATCATCACTATTTAGGGTCATGTTATGTGTGTGTGATTTTTGTTTGAAGGTGGAGTTTTTTACTTAATGGCCAAAGAAGAAGGGTTGTATCATGTTGTATTTCAAAGTTTCGATGAAACTGCGTAGTACGCTTCCTGTCATTCTCCTGATAATGCTCTAAAATGTATAAGTTCCGGTCAAATTGTTTGATAGAACACAGACAGCCCATGGCAAACCGTGGGATCATTCTCTTCATCAATCACATCAAAGACCCCAAAAAACTGCAGTGTCTAAGGAAGTTCCAAGTCGTTGAGAAAACCATGTCTATGGATTTGAAATTCTAAATCAAATAGCGTCCAATTGAAAGCAATGGGAAAAGAAGTGATAAGCTGTGTAGTTGTTTATTCCCCAATGTGTTTTCCTCTGGCAATATTTTGGCTTTTCTCTCCCTCAGATTAATTGCATCCGAAATGGGGAAAATTCACTCTATCAAACCAGATTGGGATTCTCCGGTTGAACCTGTCTTGTGGAAGAGGATGTCTCAGTTTCTACAACTGGTTCAGAACACCAAAAGCGAAGGAAGAGAGGGGTAAGAAAAAAAGTGATGACCTCCTTTACGTCATGAACACAGGTTTTTTGCCTTGCAGATATCACAGAACAGAATATACTCTGTTTTATTCCAAAGCATTCTCCATTTTCATCAAAAATTACAATTACGGTAATACTGCATGTGTTTAGTTCTATGGACTATCTTTGACAGTTTGCAGGCCTCACTATCTCTTGTCATGCAAAGATGTTGAAATAGAGAGCTGTCATTGGACCGTCAGAGAGGTGGGGATTTTGGTAATGACATTGTGTTATCTGAAGCAGGGTCATAGAGTGAAAGGTGACAGGGGAAGTCCAGCCATTTCTAAGAAGCAGACCCTAGCTAATCTTCATGTAACCCTGTCTATTATCACTCCACTGTTCAGGCTTGTTTACATTGTCTGTGAGGGGTCAGAAGTCCATGCAACCTATGTTGAAAAGTACTGGGTCTGCTTTAACTCCCCAGATTCAAAGCAATTCAAACAAACACAAAGTTTGTTCTTCATGTCTCAGAAAGAGGGCCAAGCAATTAGCTGTGGTCTAGGGCATCCATTTCATGCAAGAGAACTCAGGGGAGAGAGAGGACTTTCTGATAAAAGAGAGTTTACTTCCTCCTTTCTTACACCAGAGACAAAAGCAATAGCTGAGACAGAGTCAGGATGTCTGTGTCACTTTTGTAACATTATAATGACAGACCACAGACAACCTTGTAAGCCCATAGCTCTCTGTAATAGAAAACAAAAAATTCATTTATTTCATACATACTACAACAGAAGTATTACCATATTCATACCTTTCATACAATCTAAGATTTGACAAAGGCTCCATATTTTCTGTGAATTAAAATGAAAAAATGTACATAACATTTCCAAAACCATGGAAAACCTGTTTGGTACTCCTATCGGAGATTTTACCTTCAACTTGCACCACATTTCGAAGCCCAATAGATGGGGCTAAATTGTGATACATTTCAGAGGTTGAATAACGTAATGCTTACTGTTCACTGTGTGGTAGTGAAATGTACTTGATAAAAAATTATCAAATCGGCACTGTATCACAAACAGAAAAAAGAGAGACAGAGAGAACCTTAGCACATTTAAAAGCATCAGAGAGACTTTTATACTTGAGCTCTGCTATACTTGAGCTGTGCACTCGAAGTTCGAGTCGAGTCTTCAGAGGAAATGGAGGGCAGGAAGAGGCTGCACCTGCAGAAGAGGTCTTCAGTGCTACAGTCCCATGCTGGGCTGAGAGAGAGGGAGAACATCAGGCAGCTGTGGCACTGCACTAGTCACCTCCGCGGCTCCAAAGACCCCCTGCTATGTCTTCCATTGACACCAGGCACAAATCACACAATATAACGCAGAAATCAGTGGTGCTCTGCTGGCGCTGAAAACCTTATGTAAATAAGGCACATTGATAACGAGCCACCAGAGGAGGAAATTCCACTAATTACCTATCTGGAGAGGCACAGGAGGCAAACGTACTTGACTGTCGTCTCGAAATAGAGAGATTAGGAGAAAAGGGAGAGCAAAAAGTTCTTATGGCAGTGCTGAATTATTGGGCTGTCAATGGCAATTTCAGAGTCTTGCAGATTTCTCTATTTTTTGCTCTGTGTGTATTTCTTTGGTGATGTATTTATGCAAGATAAAGATTCAATGATTTAATTGTGCCTTTAACATGTTGGTTGACAAAAGGAGGGTTAGTTGTCTTGTCCATAGAAAACAGTCAATGCATATTTAAAATCATGGATATATTCGCAAATAGTATATTCATGAATACTGACATTGAAACATAAATATATTACAAATTGCATGGGAAGCAAACACTTGTTCCTGACATGTACTATAATGATTGATTCCTGTGAAGAAATCAGATTTTTATATAAAATACACAATAGTTTTGATTGAATATGGAATTGAATAAAGGGTTACCTTTGTGAGTGAAAACAAACCAAAAATCTGTCTAAAACCTAAAGGAAAAAATGAAAAGAGTATATAAAATTGTTGACAGGAAATGGACTGTAAATGAGCTGTTTAAGGGAGACGATAGTCCGCTATAAACAAGAGGCACTACCCCACTCTCTTTATTGTACATTCCTAACAGGCCCTACTAAATTATGTCGACAACTGTGTATAATACAGTCACAACAGTTTGTTCCCTTTAAGTAAATAGGTATTAATGTTTAAATTACTTTCTTGTTTTCTCACTGTTGAAATGAAGTGTAGATATGAATTGAGAAGGCATGATCTTAACAACATCACAGGATGAATTGTCTTTAATAGGGTTGTCAGACTGAGGAAAGGCACGCATTTAACATCCCGATGAGCACGTGTGTTGTAAATGAAGGGCTGATTTGAGATAACAAACAACTAAAATGACATGTTACAGTTTTATAGCACTTTTATCCAAAGTGACATACAGGGACGGATTTGAACTTGTGACCTCTTGATCCATTGTCCAATGTCATACGACGGAGTTTTACCCGGGAGATTTGCAACATGGTGCTAACAAAATATGTGTTTGACGTGAATTTCTATCTCTGTGTCATTTTGTCGGTAAAAGGTTTTACCTACAGTAGGGCAAATGTCCTTCAAGCTATTTGGAATGTAATTTTAGATATATCGTTCTGAATTGTGAACACGTGAAACGTCTGGTAGCTACCATGTGCAACACTTACAGTTTTTCTTTTTTCAGTTTCACAATCCTGCAAGATGTCCCCAGCATTGAACAGCTTTCAATTGAAATTGAATCACTGAAAAGACACCTGTCTCACATAGACTCTCCGATTGTACTGTGTCACAATGATCTGTTGACTAAAAACATTATCTATGATCACAAAACGGGTGGGTGAAAATATTTTCAAGCCGAATGCTAATAAAATGTAAGATTTCCCATCTAAGTTAACAAAGTTTGTCAAATTATTGTGGGGCAAAGCCAGAAATTGGATTAATCAGAATAGTTAATGAGTTAAAAAAATTCATAAATCTACCTTAGTTTGGTTTAAATAATTACGGTATGTTTTAGATTTTGTTAAGAGCCTCCATTTCCACAATAGGTGAACTAAATAGGTGAAATGTCTGGTAAAAGTATTATTGGTAAAGTTGTTTGCTTTTCAGAGTTTTTTTTACTGTCAGACTTTGTCAAATTACTTTGCTCTCATAATGTGTTCTGGTTTGGACACTGAGGATAAATTAAGAATATATTTTTGTATTTATTTAGGTATTTAGTCATGTTGGGAGTTAAAATGGCATTATAATAACATATGCTCCACTTTTTCTCTCACTCTATTTTCTTTCTCCTCTTTCAGACGTTGTGAGATTCATTGACTATGAGTATGCAGATTATAACTATCAGGCCTTTGACATAGGAAATCACTTCAATGAATTTGCTGGTAAATTTGCATTCTCCATCATTATCATCCATGTGCTGATTATTGCTCAAAGTTCCTTACACTGTCAAAATGAAATATTTTTCTAAATGATGGGTTTCAAAGAGTCTGTTGCATTGTTGTATAACAGAACCCCCATGAGCATTAAACATTGGTACAAAGTGATTGAACATTGATGCATGAACATGGATGTTTGATGTTTTTTTCCGGTAATTCAAGGTGTCAAAAATGTTGACTGCAGCCTATATCCCAGCTGGGATCTACAGAAAAACTGGTTGACTTCTTACCTGGAAAGTTACAGACACAACACACGACAGAATGTTCCAGTTACAGAGACAGAAGTTACTAAGCTCTATATCCAAGTCTGCAAGTTCTCATTGGTAAGTGTTAACAATACGAAATACCACAGAAATACCACTCAAACGAGTAATGACACTATTTCCGTTTTCTTTGTATTGTGTTACATGAAACAATGTGTGGATTTGTTTAAAATAGGGAAAATAGGCACAGACGTTTAAAGTAGTCTGTGCTGAGTATGTTCAATTTTTTTCCAGAAGCCTAGTTGTAACACTTAACACATCACACTGGCTATGTGCCTCTCGTTGTCCCAAGAAATCGACACCAATCCCAACCATTTTATGACTGACCTACATGTCTGTGCTTTATGTAAGACTCCATCAGGGTTCATAAGAAACCACTGAATGATTAACCACAACGATTTTCAAGTGGTGCTGGACTAGACAAATGGTGCTTTTCATAACTCGCTATAACATAGCAAGTTTGGCTGGTGTGTGTCTCTCCAAAAGCCAAAAGATTATGAGAAAGAACAGTATTTATCAAAGAAGTGCCAGTCAGCTAAAATTAAAATGGAGAAAAGAAAAATAACAATTATGGGCTGGAATGGAATAAGGGTAACAATAACATCTAGTTGACTGAGGACTCTGAATTTAGTAAGTGGGAGATCTTACTTGTAGATACTAAACAGTTAAGGTGAGTTTTCAGTCCAAGTCTGGCTTTGAATTGGAAGATATCTCATAATCACTTAAGAAACTATTGGTGGAGCTGTATTTCTCAATATATACCTAATTATTTGAAAAGAAAATCATAATTTACGTAACCCAGCACAAGAAAAAAGATGGATGCACTGTTGAACTTCAAAGTTTATTGTGACACTTCAGGAAACTTTAAATTAATGTGTCTCCACTACCGCATCACTGAGCAGTGGCTAACTGCCAATATTTGCTAAAGTGAAACTGATTTTAAACCCAGGCTGTGTGAGCCAAGGCACACTGGGGTCCTCTAAAGCTCCCCAGGGGACTGTTGCTAGAACTGAAGGCCAATGACTGCATGATCGGTGATGTCATCCATATCTCCCAGCATGCCCGGTGGCTGGTTTTCTGAATGACTCCCTGTCATTTGAGTCTCTGTTTAGCGTTAGGCTAATGGCATTCTAATGGAAGGGGAGTTATTAATCATTGTAGAACTGCGCTCAATCTCCTCCTACAAGCAGAAAAAAAGGGAAATAAATTACAGCCCAAAACGTGCCAGGAATTCTTTTTTGGGGAAACCACACACTGTTCCAGTGTTTCATTCCACCATTTATTTGATTATCATATAAAAATGTGATTATATCACTGGGCCATAGAACAGAGGTCTGTCTGGAACTCATTAGGTTGTTATTAGGGTTACTACTAGAAAGATTTACAATTAGGGCAGATAACAACAAAAAGTTTATGACAGCATGGGAGGCCCTAAGGGAACAATACTGTTAGAAGGGAACAATTCAATGAGGCCTGTCTTTTCTGAACCATACTGTTTGTGATCAACATGCAACATTACAAACTTTGAACGAAAGGAACATGGGGAAAATAGACTACAGGAATTATTGTTAAAATATACTGCTGGTAGATTGATTACTTGTTCTGAACATTTTGAGATTTCCATTGGAATTTTGTAGTTCAAGTAATTCAGAGAAATGCTGGTAAAAGTATCATCCGTGTGAATAATATATTTTATTATTTGAAGTAAAATCGTCCGAGTAACATAAGGACTGGCTAGAGACTGCAATAGATTTCATCAACATCCTCTGCTTTTGAAAAACATATTTATTTTCTCCACATTCTTGTCTTTCTCTTTTATTAAAGGCTTCCAACTTCATTTGGGGTCTCTGGGCAATCTTGCAGGCCAGGTACTCTTCAATTGACTTTGATTTCCAAGGGTAAGTGTCCCATGTATTAAGGTAATCTCAGAATCTTAAGGCTAAGTTTAACATTCTTCAAAAGAGTAAACATTTTAACCATCCTGGTTAAAACATGATCAAATAGGTTATCATGCCATGCCATTGCACATCCAATTTCCAATTTACACAATTAAGACATTCTGAATATAGCACCACCTTAAAGCTTGGGTTAAGGTTCCCAATGCCTCCTGAAAGTTTTACTCTATCCTTTTCTCCCCTCCCCCAATGAGCCCCCTTCCAGCCCTTCCAACCCCAGTTGTGATAGTGATACTAATCACTATTGACACACGGTACCCTCCCCTCTGTGTGGCTTTTCTACCCACTCTGTGAATCAGCAACAGGGCCTCACCATATGTCTATCTGAACCTTCAGGAAATAGGATCCAGCGGGCGAGGTAGAAACAGAGGTTGTATTGTTCCAGTCTCATTGGTCCTCCCTCCGTACCTCTCATCCCCTGACTTCGCCACATGTGCCTGTTAGCTGTCTGCCCCACTAAGCCCCAGGCTGAAGTTGTCCCAAAGTGCACAACCAGGGTCAAGTTACCTTCCTTTAAAAAACAGGGGTTGACCAGAAATAAGTAGGTGGAGAGCAACAATGACTTAAGCGTGCCATAGCATAGTGTTTCATAGAGTGTTGTCCCCATAGAGTTCTTTTTAAAAACATGAGGTGTGACGTGGGTCAGCATTCTTGTGAAATATCTTTGTCCCACAACATATTGTAACATGCTGTGTACATATCTTGGCTTCGACCCACTTATAGTAATCAGTCCTATATTTACAGAAAAGCATCAGGGAAAGGAAGAGTAGTCAACATGAAGGCATGTGAGGGTGTACTGCATCTCCCCAGGCCTGTTTCCTCCAACTTCATCACTTAGAGCCAAATCTTTTCTGACTTCTATAAACAAGTGGCAGACGACGCCTAGGCTTCATCCATAACCAAAGCCATATGTAATTGTGACAAAAGAGACCCAAGAAGGGACAACCGCACCCTTCCCCTTCATTCCTTCTTCCTCCCTCCTTGCCGTAGTAATATTTGCTTCATTTATTCGGTTTTACTCGTTTAACGTCTGCAAATCAGTGGTTACATTTGTGGACGCGAGGGCAAATCAGTGGTTATAAGGTAGTTCCAAAGCCAATGTGACTAACATTGTTATGAGAATATTAATAGTGGGGCCCTGTTTGGAATTGTGTGTGTGTTGGGGTGGGGGGGGTGGCATACAAAAGCCCATTGTCAAATAGCTTACAGTAGCTGCTTTTTTACTTTTCATGCTTCCCACTTTTTTTTACAGCAATTTAACATCTGAATTTCATTGCAAGTAATGATTGTTGAAGGTTTAGCACGCCAGTTCCTTGTGTCTGTTATAAAAAGACAGAGGTTCTGAAAAAGTTATTGCACTGCTTTCAGTTAACGTGTATTTTTTTAATGTTAAACTGATAAACCGTTATATCTTAGTGCAAGAAGTATAGTGTGGAACATCTTAACAACTTTAATTTGGAAGAGCTAATGTTGGATGGCAGAAATGCACATCTTATTCTTTAGTAGCTTCCATAAAGGTTGGGTAAATCAAAATCACCTTTAACAATAAACACAGTCAGTGGGGAAAAACATTGTAAATATCATTTGTTGCTAAACTCTTTTTATGTATGCACTTTCTTTACTTTATAAAGCCTTTATAAACCTGCATTATTAACCTGAAAAGGAATTACTTGTCATACTGTGCATTTAAGCTCAAAATCCAATATTTTGACTCAAAATTATTTTTTGCATGACATACCTGCAGGAAATATGTCTGCTACATCCTACTGATAAGCTAATAGTCTTCCAATAAGAACTGCATGTGGTATATTTATGATCTTCTTTTTGACATAGGTATGCCAAGGCCCGATTCAACTTCTACTTTGAGAAGAAGGAAGAGTACTTTCGATTGACATTCAAGAACTGAGTGCTGCTATCATAAAAGGAAAACACATTCAATATAATGGATCAAAGTGATTTCTTAATTTTTTTAAATATGTTATATTCTCAGTGATTATCTGATTGCAATAATACAAGTCATCAAATATTTATTAATGGTAAGTCTTCCAATATTTGTTTTGTGATTAACTCATAGTTTGTATAGGATGTGTTAGCAGATAAAAAAATACATGTTATCATCTTAGCCGGCAGAGACAAGGTAGTTTGTGTAATGTTATGTATAGTGGTGCAGAAAAAAACCCTGTAATGTCCACTTTAAATTATCTTTAAGTATTGAATTCATGTGTGCATAATGAATGCAAACATGAATTGTGCATAATGATAGAAGTTTGTCTCCTTTTATTTAAAAAGATGACTTTTGTTGCAAAAATAAATACATAAATAAAATGACGTTATATAATATATGCAATAAATGTATGTGAAAATGTAAAAGAATATATGAAAAATATACCAAATAGGCATGTTAAGTCCTATAAAATACAACATCTGAAATTGGATAACCCGTTTTATGCTCTCTATGGTTAAAATAGAACCTGAACTGAATGTAATCTGAAAAAAAAGAATTGAGAATAAAATCTTGTCATACAATTTGAGTGGCTTTAATAAAAGGTTTAACAAGGTCAGAATCTCATTGATGTCTTGATAAGTGATGTGTGTTTTCTTCAAATTCACTCAATAAGGCACCATTTTTGAGGGTTGGAAAGCTAAATCAGATGTGACTATGAGGCTAACAAAAGTGGTCCTCAATGGAACAGCACTCTTATTTAAACCATCCTGTGACCAACCCTTCATATTGGGAGTGGCCTAAAAGATCTGTTCAGTTTACTACTTAAATAAAAGCTTTCTAAACCAAAGCATGTAAGACAACAAATAGGGGTTTGGATGTACAATTTTTTACTTAAAACCCCAACAAAACTTACTTAAAAGATATTGTATAAGTTAAAAAAGTTATGATAATAGTCATTTACATGTTTATGACAAAGACATATCACTTTTAGTCTGACAAAGTTTGTTTGTCAGTTGTCATTTTAACTTATGATAGCACCTTTAACAGCTGATGTTAGTAAAAATTGTGAGTCACTTGAATGAAACTAAATCCGTTCAAATTATGATTACAAAGACTTTTTCACATCAGAGAATGTACATGAAGAACACAGCATTGAATGACTGCCGTTACACTCAGTGATTTTATCCTTTGTTGAATAAATCATTAGAATGCAAAAATGTTGCTTAAATCCTTATTGATGGAGGGACGATTGTCTTTGTGCAAAGGTCAGGTCGGAATGTGAGTGACTAAAACAGTTCTGTTCTTTACAAACGTCCCCCACTGTTTCTCGATGCAGCTCTATCGATCAAGGCTGTGAAACAATCCAACAAGCTTTCAAAAAATCATTATTCGTTAAACCTAATATATTTAATTAGAAGGGGCTGAACACTTACAGAGACCAAGGACTTAGATTTAAATAGAAAACATAGGCCTTTTGTCCAACAACCATTTTTCTTTGAATGTACTGTCAATTTCATTCTATTCTTTTTTGATGACATCAAAAGGAAAAACTGTTTTGGAAAGGTTGAAATGAAGGTATCTCTAAAGTCTCTCTCTCAAAGGCAATGTTTTTGTTCATTTCTGATTGAGTAGCATACATTTCGCTTTCAGTTACTGTTGAAGGCCATTAAATGGGTGACCATAGGAATTGTATAAAAATGTTTCAGCCTAAATTCACTTAAATTCTAATGTATTTGACAAGTGAGTCACATATATTAAGACAGCTGTAAAGTGTTAATAGGTTGTAGCTACAGCACTTTATTATAATTTGTGGATGCCACATGTCAGCACCAGTTTCTCCCTGCCCCTCCAGTGTTTCCTGGGTCCCCTGGGTCTGTGCATCTATTGGGCGTGGCTCGGATGTTCCAGTCCGTCTTACCTTGTTTCTCTCTCCTGGTACCTGTTCTGGTTCTCCACACACCTGTGTCTCGTTCCAATCACTCATCCGTTGTCAATCACCATCTCCCGGCCCTCTGTGCACATATGTGCTACCTTTGTCAGTCTCAGTCAGTTCATTTGTCTGTTTTGTTATATTCTACATGAGTAGCTTGTTTTAGTCTGCATTACCTTGATTTGAATAAATCCAACTTCTATGATCCTTTTTGCTAAATTCTCCTGCATTTGGTTCCATCTACTCAGCTACTCCTGACACAAATCTCTTGTGTGCAATAGATGTCACTGTAACAAAAACGTGAGCTTTAAGTTATGGATCATTTCTCAGAATAAACTTGGCTCTCATGGTTGCATTCCAGAGAATGACTGAAGAGAGAATTCAGACTGACTGCATGGATAAATTGTACTATGACTTATTTTGCATACTGTAATGTTATGGATTCTTACATGCAGATATTCAAAAAGATGATCTAATGTTTAGTCCATAAAGAAGGTTTTACCCTTTGCACAAAGTCAATTTGCATACTGAATACATTTGATATGTAACAAACAGTTTCCTTCTGTGATATTTGTATGTTGGGAAGATTGATCACAATATCTCAATTAAGATTTGACAGCCATTTTGAGTTCCACTAAAACCTGTTTGACCTATGTTATTACCTCTTTTGTAACTTAATGGATGATTCTTGGTGGTTCCCCACCCTTTGATGAAAACAAAGAAATTCGAATGAGACACCATTGGCTCGTAGCTAAAGGAGCGTGATTACCTGACCAACCCCACCAGTTTAATGACTGCTGGAGTCTCCCTCATCAGACACCAGCCTACCTTTGATGCCTATTGCGAAAAGAAGAGCCCTCCGACATGTCTGAAGACTCTGCCTTTGTAATAAGGATTTACAATTCCCTTGATCTAAAGTTAAATTGGTGTGGATTTTTTGGTGTTTAACATGGGTTTGAAATAAAAACTTGACCTGTGCCTCGAGGGCCCCATCATAAGAGGTTTTCACAGGAAGATCACCCAGGACCAGTCTGTGTTCTCATGCGCCGCTCCATAACTTGAGGAGAAGAAATGTCAATTCAAAGAACCATGCTGCAATTAATGTCAGCTTTAAAAGACTGAATATCTTCCTTAATGGAACACGAGTGATGGAATTTACACAGAATAAAACACATTTGATCTAGCCAGTGTGTTCTACCAGTGGCTATCCATGACCTCCCGGCATATCTACAACAAAATATATTATTATATTATGAGACAGGTGTAATAGCTAAAGTAGAAAAAAACCTTTATACACCAATGTGACAGTGTCAGCTCTGTACCAGACTGGGGTCTCAAACATTAGAACAGTGGCATGTATTGAGACTAATTATGCTTAAACCCAAACTCATGCAACTTTATGACAGCACTGAGACAGGCAAATCCAAACACTGCACTAAAGAGCTAAGCAATCATTTCTAGTAGGATAGAGAACAAAAACTCTTGACCCTATTCTCCACACACACACACACACACACATATACACACACAAATGCACAGGCATACTACACACTACACACGCAGAGTTATACAATGAAATGCACATCTGCATTCCTGGATAATCCCGTTTTATTTGCTGACAGTAAATGGTAAAATATAAATCATGTGGAAAGGGAAACGTAAATGATTCACTTATTTAACAAGATTAAGATGGCACTGGCACAGGTTTGGTTTCATCCATGGCTCCCAGGAGCCACACACACAAGCATGTAGACACACTCACAGTGTGACAAACTTCCCAACGCCCCTTGAAGAGAGACACTGCAGATGATTTGGGAATGACAATGAGATTTATTATGTGGCTGCATATGGCAGAGTTTTCCATCTCCTACTCAAGCAGAGACTGGATAGAGCAAACACCGGCGCCGGCGACACTCCACAGTACAGTGAGAATGTGTGGTGTTACCTCACACATACACACACACACACATGTATGCAACTATACACACACAGACAGTCACTTGCTGTTAGATGGAGAAATGGAGTAATAAAGCACAGTTTCTGTAATTAGCCACCCAAAATATTAAATTATACATGGCTTCCTATGTGTAGAAAATGGATGACACAGTCACATACAGTGTGAGCAAGGTTCAAAGGTTCACTTTTGCAGATGGACAGAATTGAAGACATATTCGCTTTATTTTCTTTTTCTGTGAAGCAACGTTCATAATTTTTAACATGGTCACAGCTTGACAGCAATTCCATTTAGGTCATTTATTTTCCAGGGGTCTAGAAAAACATGAAGCTGTAGTACTTTGCCCAAGGTTGATCACAGACAGGTACATTTTGGCATTCGCTTGAATGATTTGATTTTCAGAATCAAAAGGTGAATATGGGACATTAAGAAAAGAACTATATTAATGAGCCAAGTTTTGAGCCGAGTCAATCACCAAAACAGTAAATTTTTAAGGAAATCTCAGTCTTTATTTTTCTGATTGTCTTATCTCACCAAGTTGTACTGACACTTTTAGAGCCAACACTGGCTAATAAATACAATAAAATGTTAAAACGCACAATCAAATTTCAAATACAATATTTAACACAAATGTGTGCGAACGGGAAACCAGTGTTTCCATCTGTAGGGCACAACTTATTTTCTCATGACCCTTCAGGCAGCGCTGGTGCTACAACAAAGGATTTTCTTTAAAAAGTAAAAGATATATGACAGTTTACTCAAACCTGGCAAACGTGAGATCTTCTCACGAGTCCAAATCGATGACGTGTGTGTCTTTTAATTTGTATTGTTGTTCATCTAACAGCAATTTCACATTAGTCAGTACTGAAAAATACCACTTATATCCAGTGCTTATGATGTGTGTGACACTTTAAACAATGTCTATGCATGAGGCGAACACTAACTCTTCTTCTGTGATGCAAGCAAAATAAAACTCAATACAAGTCTTCCTCTAACAAATGCTTTGCTTAACATGGTCATTAGGACATACAAAATCAAAGACAAACCAACCAGCACACATACTGCAGTTGCTCCAAACCACTTAAAACAGGTGTCAAATTTGAAATATTTTCTAAATGGAGGAGAATTTAAAACAGGATCTTGTGAGTGACAACTAAGAAATGTATAATTCTAAGTTACTTGACATATCAGTTAAAAAAATATATACATGCATTACAGAAACATTATTAAATATGCAAGAGGTAATGTTGAACTATTTTTCAAACAAAAATTTCCTGAAAAACCAAAGATTTGGTTTGTCATTTAATGAGGGAAGTTGAATTGTAAACCCATTTTGTATTGGTTTGTCTTAAGTAACCATGTATGATACAGTAAAGGACACATAGTCGGCCTCATCATTACTTGGGAACTGAGTTACTTAAGAGCTTACTCAAAAGCCAACTCCAAATGTTCAACTTTAAGACTTATTGTCAATTAAGATGGGCAGAGTCACTTGCAGATCATTATATTCACAATCTCTACACAAACCAGAGACAATGAGAAAGCTGCTTATTTAAAATGTGACACTAGATCTAAACATCAGTATAAACTCAGGAGACAGGAGTACAGTACCAAAAAAAGCTGATTTGATTGTTTTGGCCCCAAATGCATTACAGCCAAATTTGCATATTAAAACATTAACAGGCGGTAAAGACCAGGCTCTCCCTGCATCCTATGTTTCCACACTTTTTCACAAAAGTATACATTTTTATACTGTTCTTATCTTAGGCATTTTCAACATGAATCCACCTGCCAGTTTCATTCAAACCAAGGAAGGGAAGTGCTGAAGTTAACACTACGTAATACAGCAGACTTGAAAATTTGGACACAGAATCAAAAAGGAGTAGATGAGGCTTTCTAAAGGTATGACATCACCAGAGGGGGCGTCAGAGATAATTGGATCAGACTACAAAACACTGACTGAGCAAGCAGCAAAGAACTGCTCATGTCCTCCCTGAGCTCTACCTACTATATGGTTGGGGCAGCCAGCAATAAAAAAAAAAAAAAAAGTATTCATCAGACAGAACTAACTGATTGTGTAAGACTTTTTGCAGCATTTAAAAAAATTAAGACTACAATATGTTAGATGGATGCAAATGTAGTTTTGGCACATTTGAATAAAAACTGTACAATAACAATAATATTAACAATAATATACAAGGATTTTCTTGCCCCTTGTTTTGATGTCAGTCTGAAAAAAAAATTCTACCACTCGCTCATATGAAATCAAAAAACACATTCACAAGCTGGCACAACATACCTGAGCCGGGACTATACACCCCATCATTAACAGTAATGTAACATATTGTAAGCATTTTGTCAAGAAACGTGTAGGCGTACTGTACTTAGGAAAACATAGGTAAGACTACAAATACTAACTTTTATATTAACTTTAACATTTCAAGTTCTGACATTCCAAGGTTTTACAAGTAGTGAAACCTGTCAGAAAAATGTCTCCTCAAATAAAAATAAAAAAATCCCAAAAAGGAAATACTCGATAATAAAAACTTCATCACACTTAAAATAAACATTTAAGACCAATAGCTGTCAAAGACCAATTTCCGATGCCTCAAATCCATGCATACTCCTTAAAAACAACCCACTAAAATGTTGTTTTCATACACATTACTAATCTCTTCTTCCTCTTCTCTATCATCACTTGCTTTATTTTTAGTTTGATTGTCAAGTTGAGGAGCATGCTTCCTGTCAGTCAGATATCAGGAGGACGCTTGAGCGTGCTCTGTGTAAGTTTGTTTGGAGGCATCTGAGCATGCTTAGAATGCTTAGCGTTCTCCTCTGAAACGGTGTCTTAGTGTGATCAGTCTGATCAGATACTGTACAGGTACAGCAGTCTAAGCATGCTCAGTTTCATTTCATCCCACTGAGAAATCTGAGCGTGTTCGCTTCACACATCCATGCTTCCACACCCGGGAGCACGCTCAGACCCTGAAAAGGATGTTGTCTCGGTCTTTGTCGTGTTGTTTCCAAAAAGAAAAAAGAAAAAAGAACAGGTGTTTCTACGGAGCACCTCAGTTGGCACTGACAGTTTCCCTCGTCTCATGATCACTGCTGTAGTCTGATTTGGGCTCCTCGTCAAAGTCCTCATACATGTCCATCTCGTCCTCTCCGTTGATTGGCTCACTGGGCATTAAGGTGCCCGCTTCTGGCTTGATACCAAAGGTGCTCTGGATGACAGGGATGGTGGGCTCGGGGCTGGCCGACGCACTGGAGCACTCTGATGTCAAGTGTGGAGAGGGCGCGGCCGATGGCATCGCGATGGCACCTGGGTAGACACCAGCTGTGCTGTTGCTGATGGGAAGCTGTGGCTGAGGCCTGTGAGAAAGACAGAGTGAAGGAGGAAGGAAGAGAGAGAAAGAAGGACATAGTGGGAGAGTGGGAGACCGAGATGGAACATTTACGTTGTCAGGAGAAAAGAAAAGGACGAGCAGGAAAGAGACAGAAAGACAGAATGAGAGAAAGAGAAGAGGTGTATAAGCGATGACCAAATTCATTATAGAGCGCATGATGGAGTATGACATTTTAACCTACTTAATAATAAGTTATTTGTGTCAGTTCTCATCTTCAGGCATGGCTTACAGAGCCTCTGTCAGTACACAGTAGCTATGTCAATGACAGCTAAATAACCTAATAGGATTTGGATGGAATGGAGGTAAACACACATTACTCAAGAAAGCCATCTGGCTCTTCAAATGAAAAACATGAACCAAGAAAATTGAACAGTTTTTCCTCCCTGCTCCCGTTGACATCAACTTTACAATTTCTGACAGAACCCTTTTGTTATCATTAAGGAGCTTAGAAATCACATGCTCTTTCATTAGATGGTGCTGGGTGTAAGAATTGGTTATACTTTGAATTGCGTTGAAGCTTGTGCAATTTATGCTGTAACTGAAAGTCCAGTCTGGTCGAATCACTTGATTTTTTTGCACTTGGCCACACATAGGCTACAGTTATGACTTTGACGTCTGCCTACCAACAACCCTCCTCCTTCTTTCCTCCCTTTCTATCTTCCACTCTCCCTATCTCTTTCTGTCTCTCTCTCTCTCACTCTCTCTCTCTGTCTCTCTCTCTGTGCTTCACAAACATCTGCTTACGTTTCACATCCCGCAAGAAAATGGCTGTGTCCAATTTCTCCTGGCCGCAAGCACCCAGCCAGTGTCCTAATTTAATAAATGACAACTATTAAAAATCGTTCGTATTCAAAGCTCTGCTTCTGGTAAATATTTTTAACAGTCCATTAAGATTACTTTACACACATCTACAGCTGTTATCTATTAAAACATTGCCATTGAATTGTTCACCCTGTTTGTACTAGTTTCCATGTAGATTTGAAAAGGGCTGTTTCCCTTGGATGAGACTTTTTCAGTTCAATCTAATCAGTTTTAAAATTAGGGAGTTTTTTTAGAGCTCAGTACAACAGGCATTTCAATAGGGGATTAAAAAACAATTATACAAGTAATTAATTTCAAACCATGTGTGGTCAGCTGCACTAAAGACACTTAAGACCCATATACATCCAGATATACCTTATAACTTAGAAGCCCTTTCCAAAGTGTCCCCATAAAATTGAACCTATTCTTACCCCACACTGAAGAACTGCCTCATCTCCTGTCGTCGCGAGCGCATCATCTGCTTGTACTCGCCAATGCGCAGCTTCTTCCCATCAATGATGCAGGTTCTTTTGGGCCGGGGCTTGTACTTGTAGTTTGGATATTTCTCCAGGTGGATCTTGCTCAGACGAGCCTGCTCCTCATAATATGGCTGCTTCTCCTGGTTGGTCATGGACTTCCAGCGAGAGCCTGGATTGGATGATTGAAACACGTTTGACGATTAAGGAGAGTTGTAGGGAATGTTTTTAAGGGGAGCATGAGTTTGACATTTTGACATGTCAATATCTAAATGTAAAATGTTAAACCTCTACGGTAAAATATGTCTGTAAATATGTTTTTTTTGCAAGCAAGCTTGTTTGAAAAAGAAGTTCAGTCTTGTCTTTAGAAGAATGTCACATTGTGCACTTATGATTTGTTCTCATATAACGATCCAACTTACTGGACAAGTGGCCAGAGCCATTACTACCGGAACACAGCACATCTGTGTAGCATTCTGACAGTCTATTATACAAACACTCTACAGGACCCACACACAGACAAGTCCATGACTAGCTCTCTGTGTTTACCAGGGTTTTTAAAAAGCTCTTCTTTGAGCTCAGGAAACAGTATGGATGCATTTTTACTCCATAACGCAGAGGCCTCCTCTGCAGCTGTGTTATTGTATCTGTGTTAACCCCCCCCCCACCACCACACACACACACACACATGCATTTCATCCTCTCCTGTTCTCTCTACAGGTCGTTTCTCAGGCGTTTCCTGTTATTGCCACAAACATCTATTCAGTAAATATCCGTAGTCTTCTATGGATAGAATATGACCAAGTGCTTTGACCTTTCATTGTCACCCCTATGAAGATTATTCTGTTACAGTAATGAGCATTTCATGTAGGTCACACTGGTACCAATGTGCTACACGTAAAGCTTGAAAACATTATCAGACTGGTTGTGTTCAGTTTGTCTGTTAAAATAATTTGCAGTACTTGGGCACTGTTAGCTGGAAACCAAAACCAGAGAAGCAATTCCACAGAGTCAAAATGGCTTTTCTGTTTAAGCTTGGACAAAGCTGTATCTGTAAGACTGACTCGTCGGACCCCCACCTGGAAAAAAAAAACGTTCCTACGCATTGCAACCAGGCATTTTATCTACATACAGTAGTCTGTGTGCATATTGGACTCTTGTGTCGGACAGTGGAGCCCTTGAAAGTAGCTCTGCCATGCACAGCCCTTAAGCTTAGCGTTTGAATGAGTATCTGTGTCAGGTAGGTTAGTATCAACAGAAGCACTTTTTTTAACTGAACACATCCATCACCCTAGTCAAGGTCTTACAGCAGTGCTCTGTGTGTTGAGAAACCAGCACTGAAACACCCTCACACACACCCTCCTTGATAAACGTACTGTAGTGTTGAGGGAGCAAGCATACTGGTCCCTTCATGTTCCCACAGAAATATACACAGCCTATAGTAGAATAAACTATGGGTTCCAAAATGTGGCGCTGCATCACAGAACTCAGTGCCCCACAGTGGAGCTGGACCTTATGGAGCTGTCCTACTAAACTCATAGTTAACTAAGCACATCCTTAACTGAAACATCAATTTTAACTACTTAGCTGATTAGGGTTCTATTGATCGATAAGAAAGCTGACAAAAGGTGGAGCCTACCAACGATTGGTGGAGCGAAGCCTATGAGGGGCAAAACTGACCAATAACAAAGCCTTTAAGGGGGCTTTCACCACCACCTTACCAAGGATCTTGCTGATGTTGGAGTTGTGCATATCGGGGAAGGTCTGCAAGATCTTCCTCCTTTCATCTTTTGCCCACACCATGAAGGCGTTCATTGGCCTCTTGATGTGGGGCTCATTGCTGTTCCGGCCCCTGGCCTCCCTGAAGACTCGTGCCTCTGTGGTAGTACCGCTCCCTGTGGATGGAAACAGAATTACATCAAAATTGGAATCTCATCTCTATCTTCGTTAATTTGAAAAAGTCTGCTATGGAGCCATACTAAAAATGGGTATTATTATAATAAATCTTGTAATGTAATCTGTAATTTTGGACAAAAAGGGTACAGCGTTACAGGTGGGCCAGCTTGAGGAAAACTGGGATAGAAGGGCATACAGTCAGGCGCATTCCCAGCTGTGAAGCCCCATCTTGGGCCATAGGGATGAGGACGAACCTCATCTCCGATCCTCCAAATAAGCATATTCATTTAGACACACACTTGTTTACACCGGCTATTCTAAACTGAACCGCAATGACCGCTCCTCGATCCTCTGCATCTGTAAACACTTAGGTTTATCGACAACAGGTGGGATCTGAGTCAAGGAAAAAATAAGGAAACGATGTCCCTCTCTACAGCCTCTGCTTCTGTTTGCATACTTATGCTGGATGAGATTGTCCGAGGCACAAACACTTCTAAAGGATGGATTAAAGAAAACAGAGTGTAAACCTTGTTGGCAGGTGAAAGTGTCCTTCCTGAGGCAACAGCATAGGACACAATAAATATTTTGGTCTGGAGAATACATGTGTGTAGACTGACTGGTTAATTCTGTCTCCACCACAGATGTGTCACAATGAAAGAGCCACATAAATGGCGCCACTGCTCCAAAGGGCCCCAAAGTTCAGGGTCGCTGGTGTCATTTAGTCTGGGCCGGATGGTACCACTTTTACCTAACCCTCTGCAACCTCTCCTCTCTGATTTCCATCTACCTAGATATTGTTTTTGTCTTCTTTTTCTAATGTGACCCTGGTCACCAGGAAAACCAGGAAGAAAACCAGGAAGAAAACCAGGAAAACCAGGGTAAATGCACACACACACAATTGAGTGTTTCATTTTGGTAAAAGACAGGAAAAGGGAGGGATGAGACAGAAAAAGAAGGGCGTTAGATCAAAAGGTAGTCAAATGAAACTAATGGAAGTACCAAAGGAAAGAGAAAGAAAGGTGAACTCACCATCAAGATCTTCTGGTCTGGTCAGGTCTATGACCCGATGACCCATCTTGGCCTCTTCCCCCAGCTTCCCCAAGTGCTGACCCAAACTTTCAAAGTGCAAGCGCTCCTGGAACACACAAAGCCCATTCCACGTTACAAGTTTACTGCAAAGGAATGATAACCACACACAATGAATGTGAAACAAATACATAATACATGTTAATACAAATGACTGAATATACATCAACAATCATATACATGTATACACATTACTGTAACATACATACAGTAATAACCGTCATAAAAATACAGGGGATCATCATCATCGCAACACCATCACAGTTATGCGTGTTTATATAAGAAAACCATTAAGTAAATCTGTAGATAGCATTCATTCAGCTTTGAAAAAAAGAAGTATCAAAAGTGTAAATTATAACTATCACATACACATATTTGCTTTGATAGGGTAAGCATGCTTAGCTGTTTTGATTGTGCAGTTGTATTAGTAATTGGTGTGTCTTTGGATCAAAGGTCTGGACTATTCCTGTGATCTCCTAGTAGGATGGTTGAGCTCTGCTAATGATGGCGAAACACACTGATGTGTTTGTGTATGTGTGAACGAGAGAGAGAGCATTTCAGACTCACTTGCATTCGCTTTACTGAAAGTTTGTAGGATTTGTCGACTCATTAGAAATGAGTCTCTTGTAATATCAATGATTAGCCTAATCAATAAGTTAAGTGATGAATGATTACCGACAACAATACTATAATACAATTTCCCCCAATACAATACTAACATTTCTAACATGACCTGTTTATGAGAGTCTGAAAAGCTTTGAAAGACAGGAAACGGGAGTACGGGGGAAGAGGTGTAAACGAGGACAGAAAAGACAGAAAAAATATCAACAAAATTACAAGAAAAATACATTCTTTTCTGAAATTCTGAAAATGAAAGAGAAATGACTCAGTTGCAGCGCTGCCATGTAAACTGACTCTTTTCCTCCACCCTTGCTGCCTCACCACCCCTCTGCCTCACCACCCCTCTGCCTCGCTGCCCGCTCCATCCAAATGAGTCCAGCATGCCGTCTGCCGCCCACCATCTAAAATTACCCTTGCCACGCTCCCAAACTGTGGTGGAAAGCACTGGCCCATCCGCAATCACCACACATCCTCATCCCTCCCTCATTCTTCCTTTCTCAACTCCTCCTTATTCTGGTGACAGAAGCATTTTGTTGGGGAGGCATGGTTGCTGGGTGAAGTAATGGTGTGCCTGGGCTACGCCACGCGCACCACAGAATCTGAACAGAGTCTGCACAGGGCTATAAACGGAGGAGGAGAGAGAGAGAGAGAGAGAGAGAGAGAGAGAGAGAGAGAGAGAGAGAGAGAGAGAGAGAGAGAGAGAGAGAGAGAGAGAGAGAGAGAGAAAGGAGTTAGGTTCTAGGACCTTGACTCCCCGAAACAGTAAAAAAATATATTATGAAAACCTCTTGTATAGTGTATTGAACCTTGAAAGAAACAGACAATACTTTTTTTTCTTAAAACGTCTGTATGGTTTTCAGTCTGTCTGTGGCAACAGGTCCACAGTCAAACATTGCAAATGCAATGCCTTATGAAAGACAGTCCCTACACTGTGCAAACACTGAAACCGCTTAAAGGAAAGGCTTCTAAATGGTGTATTTATTTTATTGGAATAGAAGCTTATCCAACAAGTTTCTCCATCTATACCGACAATTTCTATGCCTAAGCTTTCTGTTCTCTGGCAGTTTTTTTTAATTTTATTTTTCCTTTCTTGTACCCTCCACGACTTGCAGCATCACCATGGCAGCGCTGTAAACACCACACCAGGCCAGGGAGTTTTATCAGCAGCGTGTTGAGCTCATTACCACGGTTACAGGTCCTGGCAACCCTGCTCCAACTGACCTGCAACCGTTTACTGGCTTCTGCAGTAGTAGAAAGGTCTGCCTTCCTTTGCTCCCTCTCCCTTTTCCTCTTTTCTTTGCCCTTTCCTTCCATCCTTCTGCCCTCATCCCAATACATCCTGACAAGACTACATTGCGCCCATTAAAATGGAGGACCTCCCTCAAGCTCTCTCCTTCTCTCCCATTCCACCCCTCTCGTCTTCCTCCTTTAATTTCCCAGAATGCAGATTTCACGGCAGTATCTATTGAAACCTCATTTAATCTGCTAGTGGCAGAAGGTATACACTTTACACAGAAAAAGAAATTCGCCGCACTTCCAACATACAGTACAGTGACTATGAGTGCTACCGACAACCAGTGAATAGCTCTACAGATCCTTCCAGGTCTCACTGCAGAGACGACAGAGACCGGCAGTGTGTTGACTGGCATGGCTTCAACTCTAGCCATTCCTCTCTCCCCCGCTTCTTTATGGTTGCCCATAATGTCCATTCTCCTGCTGTGTGGCATACAAAGAAGCTGCCACTGAGTGCAAGAGCAGCCATGACAGCTGATGTCAACTACTGTCAGCATTAAGTGGGCTTAGTGACAGAGCGTTTGATTAAAGTACTCTGGGTCTCTGTGGTGGGAAGAAGACAGAACTATAGGCCGGGACAGCTTGCTTGGAATTGGCCAAAATGTACTCTCTTTTTCTCTCTTTTACTCTCTCTCACTCTCTTTCACACACACACACACACACACACACACACACACACACACACACACACACACACACACATGCATGCGAAAACACACACACTCACACAACTCTCTCTCATACACACACACACACACACTGTAACCTGCATACACCATACCACACACAGAAACACAGAAAACACAAGAGCACATATCTGGACACACGTCAGCGGCTATTTCAGCCAGCTTGGCAGTTGTGGACGTGTTGGAAGCAGAGTAAGCGTAAGGTGATACTCAACAATGCCATTTGCTAGCTGGGCATAGCTGGGCATAGCTGTCCATAGCTATAATGACGTTAACATGGCCAAGGCCTGAATTGTGCCAAGACACCACAGCCAATACTCAGAGTCTGCAGCAGACACCCTACACACCGAAGCAGAGATTACATTCTGTGTTTATCATAGTGGGGGGAACTATCTGTAAGCACAATGAAGATTGATGCCACACACACACACACACCAAGAAACAGACAAAAACACGAGCTTGCTCATAACTGTTCCCACATCCACAGCAAACAGCATCACATAATTGACTCTTAATCAGGTTTGACTGCATATCAACAGATGTCAAAGCTATGTTTTGGATTTCACATTACACCTCCACCAACAAAATGCAGTTTCTATTCACATTAGTTGTCACCTTAGAGTTCATGCAGAAGTGCTGTACTCTGCATAGTCTTTCTGAGTCGGAAGATGGGAGTCACTACTCTTGTCTACTGACAAACCTGAACAGTGAATGGCATATAGAGCTGAATCTGATATGACATCACGCAAAAGAAAAGTGTGTTTGAGTTGTTGTTAGGTAACGAAGAAAAACATACAACAAACACCAGCCTACTGTCTTTTTCTATCCGGAAACAATTACTTCAGAGTTTCCAAACGAGAACTTTATTATGAGGCATGAAGCTATAAACCAAATTACTGCATTACAAGGTTTGTTCTTATAAAGTCGGAAAATATAGGTCCGGCACCACACTCAGAAGAGAACTGAGGAATGCGGGATGCATACAGTGACTCAGTTGGAAACAATTTCCACTTTATTTGAAGATTGATATAGTTCTTAATGTGTAGTATAAGTATATAAAATGTATGGTATAGTGGATGGAATTAAATGATCAATGTAAAATTAAATCTGTGCAAGAAAAATTAAATGCAAAACATGACAGGATATGGGTAATTACTTTAAGCTTCAAAATAGGTTTCATCTTATTAGAGTCCACAAGGTGACAACATATTTTTGAGTAATATCCCAGATGATTTAACCCTAATGATAAACAAACTACCAGTCTAAATATTCCAGTGGTATATACCAACAGAGACATTTAAAATGGCCATAGATAAAATATTAATGAACCATATCTCCGCTGACAACATGGGATTAACTGCTCTAAGGATGATGGTATAATTTCTTGTTTTCAACTGTTTCACCTCTGATGCTGTGACTGACTTAACTGACTGACTGAAGATGTGGGTGAGAGATTCCTGTGAGGATAGGCATCATTCTGGCACGAGGCAATCATTTACCTCAAAGAATGAAGGGTTGGGATTTAGCAGAGGAAGGAGGTGTTGGGTAATCATGTGCCCCAGACTGAGGGTTTGATTGGGCTAATAGCCCAGAGCGTATAAGGGGAGCAGGACTAAACCCCCCCTCAAACACACACGCTCTCACATGCACACACACAAGCTAACAAGCACCCACACATAAACACTCGCAAATATGCACACTCAGTCACATACACGCACGCACGGACCAAAACCATTACTGTCACTGGTCCAGCTGCTGCCTCTTCAAAGCTATTGACTTCTGGGTGGCCGGGGATGTTAGGGGAGAGTATCTCAAGGAATCTGGCTACGGTTCCAGTCGTAGAAGACAAAACATCGTAGTGTTTTCTTTTTTGCATGTAAGAATTGGCGAATAAGTACTGCGAGACCAGAGTGAGTGTGATCATGTGTTCCTGTGTGTATGTAAGCCCTTGCATATCGTTTTCGATTGCGCACAAGTGCATGTGCTTTCTAACCTTGCTGCCGTTATTAAGAGTCATGCCGCTCAGTGCAGACAGCTTGGCTTCCAAGCCTTGCTGGTGATGGTGAAGCTGCTCCCTCTGGATCTGCTCCCTCATTTTCCTGGCCTCCTGAATGGCCTTCATCACAGCGTCCTGGTCCCCAAACAATGCTGTGGAGTTCAGACTGGACAGAATGTCTGGGGAGGAGGGAAGGAAGGGTTGTTACTAAGACTGACACAGCAGCCAACCAATCAGAGTCGTGTGTGAAATGTATTTAAAGGCCAGGCAGAAAACATTATATTCTAAGTATGAATCAAATGTTGCATCTCCTTTTGGCATGTTGAAGAATGTCTACATGTAATTACTGTAAAACAAAAAATCTGTAAAAGTCTGAAAGTATTAAACAGTATAATTAAACATGATGCATCCATTTTTTCCATCCTTTTTGGTTGTTTTTCAACTACCCCAAATGCCCCCTCCACCCCTAATTTATGTACAGTAAATACGCTTTTGAAGCTTGTGTGTACTATGAAGTACAAAACAACCAATGATCCAAACTTTCCGTCGCCTTGCTAGTTTAATTAGCAGATGAGGAGGAAGTAACTGTATGCTTGGGTGGCCATAAAAAAAGGGGAAAAAATAGCATAGGAAGGAAGGCAAGCGCTGTGTCCTCAAAGCTGCACAGAGGAGCGAGTGAAATTGTTTTGGTGTAATGAGAGGCTTTGGATTGGGTTTAATAACAGATAGCAGTGGTAGGGTATAAAGGTTTAGCCCAGGCCAGACAATGATGTGAGGAAGCTCTTAAAAACCAAATAACGTGTGCTGTGTTTCACTGTTTCCGCCGCCTAGGTTTTCATTGGGACTAAATACAGGGCTTTAGAGGCCTGTAAAAAATGTTGCCTCCTATGGGTTGAAGCTTCCCTGTGTCTGACAGGAGGAGTATGCTAGGATTGTTTGTGTGTGTGTGTGTGGTGGACGAGATGGAGGTGGGTTTTTGCGGCTGCTGATTGCGTGTATGTCAGTGTGTTTTTAAGCTTGCATTGTGTCCGCACGACACGTGTTTTAATGTGTGAGTATATGCTTGTGTACTTGTTTGTGTGTGTGTGTGGTACCTACCTAGTGAGGAGTTTCTCCCCATGCTGGAGATGGGGCTGGGGACACGTCCCTTCCCCAGGCCTAGAGGGCTGGTCTTGGAGAACAGGCTGTGTGGGGGCGAGGTAGAGGAACGGAGGACTTCAGAAGTCTTAGGCCGAGCTGACAGGTTCAGGGGCTGCGTTGATCCTTCCTCCTGAAAACATGCAGACAGAGTTGAGACAAACAGTGATAATCAGTAATAACAAGTTTTCACTGTAGAAATGGCATGAGGTCGACGCATCATTTAACTGTCATTATATTACCTGCACGTAATTAAAGAGAACAAGGTCTTTTATTTACTGAAACTCATCAGTTGACTCAAATGTTTTGAGTAAAGAAAATGATCAGGTTTTCAAAACTGTAAATCGATTTGGATCAAAACACAGGGTGTTCTTCTTTGCCATTTACCACTGAACATGGGATCTCTTCTATGTTCACTTATCTCGCCAGAGGCACTTTTGTTTAGTGGTCTCCTCTGTTTCTAATCAAAGGTTCATGACCACACGTTCTCACATGAACGAAAAGGAGCGACTGGAAAGAAAAAACAATGACGGCAGCTCGACAACAGCCTGACTGGGGCTTCATGTGTGAGGAGGGAGCGCTAAACAAATGCACATATCTCATTTGAGAGCTGGCCCTGGGTAATGTAGTTGGAAGTGGAGGGAGGGTGTGTGGAGGGCTTGACGAAAGGAGTTTGTGGGTGGTACGGAATTATGGCAGGGTGGGGGTGCAGCGGGAGGGGAGGGGGGACAGAGGGAAGAGCACTACTGTTGTGGTTGTGGTTGTGGTTGTGCTAAGACTCTGGTCTATTGTGATGTTGGCTGCAGCTGTACCCCACATGGCCTCCATTACTGGCTGGTTCCAGTGAAGATGATGTGCACACTTTCCAAGGTTCTCGGCAGTAAAGCGGTTGGGGCTTTGCCAAACGGCAGCCAGTGCCAATGTCAATGTGAGTGTGTGTGTGTGTTACAGAAAGATAGAGCAAGAGAGAGAGAGAGAGAGCAACAGAGAGATGGAGGGAAAGAGAGATGGAGTGTGTTTCTGTGTCGATACAGAGTGAGTTTCTGATGGGTGTCACAGTCAACTTCTCTATCTGAAGACAGATTTCAAAAAACGATTCAATAACGGCCATTTCACTCAAAAACAATAACTTTAGACCCTTAAAACCAACACGTCTGTCCTCACTGTGTTTCTCTCCATTCACAAGGTAAAGCTTGACTCGACAGATAATTAAGGATATTTTAAACAGTCAGTGATTGTGCAGAATGTGGACCTTAATGTGGATCATTATTAACATGGATTGTAGACCTTAATGTGGATCATTATTAACATGGATTGTATACCTTAATGTGGATCATTATTAACATGGATTCTAGACCTTAATGTGGATGAGGGGACTTGACGCTCTCTTCTCCACTTTCAGGGTTGAGGGTGAGAGTGGCCCGGAAGAGTTTGGTGGCTGAGGGACGGTGGCCATCTTGGCTCCGGGAGAGAGCTGCATGCTGGCCAGCTGGGCAGCGTACAACTGCTTCAGAAAGGAAGAAGAAACCAGAAAAGAACTATTAAAAAACTGACAGCATCATTAACATCACAAGCCAGCTGCTAATCAATGGCCTTCCTCTCTTCTATTCTCTCATTTCATCTCTTTCCCGCCTTCTCTACATAGTCCATAATGTACCACGTTCCTATCTCTGTTTCTGCACGGTTTGAAGGATCCTGTCTAAGGTCTGACATTGTGTCAAAGCCACAAGCCGCACACATATCGTACAGAAGGGCACATGCACACATAGACACACACACGGACAAGCACATACACATCATAACACACTCTCACTCTTTCTTTCACTCTCTGGAACACACACATAGACACATGAGCTTAACCAAAACACACCAAAACTTTTCTAGAAAAACTTAGAACTTCTGTTTTGTCTAAAGTGTAGTAGGGGTGAGGCTTAAATAGCAACATGTACCAACTGTAAGTATTTAATACATGTATTTCGTAAGTACACAGCAAGAAGGAGTAGGGTGCAAGTATCAACCCAACTACGGCTGTGATACTATGAACATGTTTGTTCACAAAATATTCTGCACATTGATTCATATATACACTTAAATCTTTTAAACAGTTAACATTTTGGTTTCATTCATTTAAAGTATTTTCTAAAAGCATAAGATCAATAAGAAAAACCTCAAAACCCCGTGAACAAGTGACAAACGACACACAATCGTTGTGTAGCAGAGGGATTCTTAGAGCGATGAAACCCCACCAAAAATCAAACATAGTCTTGGTTGGATGTCAACTTGCTGAAGTCCCGTTCTAATTCAAAGCTCCAGACAGATGGACCACTGTAAACACTGTCAATCTCGTTAAGCATTTGAGCATATATCAAAAATCAAGTCCTGAGCAGAACCATCCGGACATGGCCAGCAGGCTCTATTCTTGGAATGCTATGCTTGCCTGACTTTCCTCTCCTATCCCTCTCTTTATCTATTCCTCTCCCTCCATCTTCTAGTCAATGTTCCTTATGTCACAGTCTCTCCGTTCTCCACGATTCCTCTCCCTCTCTCTTGTAGTCTTTCTTTTCTCATCCCCACCTTGCTGCGTGCTCTGTCTCTCTCTGTTCCTCCCTGCTTCTCCCTCTCACTCTGGTTTTCTCTTTTTTGTTTTTCCTCTGATATTATCTTGCTCTATGCTCAGTCAGTCTTTCTCTCTTTCTCTCCTCTGACGGTGCCTCTGTGTTGTGAGATCCAATTTCCCCACAGTCAAAACTGCAAAGCCTCCTGGGAGTTCTCAGAAGTCCGTGGACCAGGAGGGAGCCGACACACGAGACCGCTGCCATTGCTTACAGACGCAACGCCAGACTCCGCGGTCGGGGCCCAGCGCAGTCGGACAGCCCTCCCATGCAATATTAAATACAAACAGAAGGGGCCTCACTGTGAAAGAAAACCCTGATGTCACCGCTCATTTTCCTTGGGGTGTCTACCCCAATCGCTGGCGATATGAGATCCGCACAGGCATGTATTTTCAACAACAGTCAGTGAGGTCCTTAAGTGTCAATCACTCCACCTCACGATTTACAGTGGTAAGGACAGCAGATTCCATGGGGGGGGGGGGGGAAGGAGGGGTTACAGTCGGAGTACGGTGTCTCTGAGTTAGGCACACTGTATATACGTAACACACACACACATTCAACATACTCTTGTATGTTTCCATTAAATAATACCATGCAGGTGACAGAGATGGAGACCAAACCTGTAGCAAGAAAATGCTACACTTTTATTTAGAGAATTAATATAGAAAAAAAATGACACACAGTTAAGAGCTATTCCTTACAATTATATATTCCATATCAAATTTTACAAATAATAGTATTTATAAGTAACCCACATCATACAGTGTTGAACAAGCAGAGTACAGTCAGACTTGCAAAGTATCCATCAAAAAAAAAATATTTTAAGCTCGCATTGACAAGTTATGCATTCACTTGATTACTCACTGCACATTGATCATGTTTGCCACACTAGTTAAAGCTGGACAACCTTGGAATTGTCGAACAAACAAAAGAAACAGAAAAGGCCTTTTCCCCCCTTCTCTCAGTGACAGTTATAGATCGATAGCCACTAGGGGCTAATGTGCAACGTAAACAAACCCTTTCAGATCTGTTGCCACTCAGCAACCCCGGAGGGAAGACAATGCCGCAATTTCCTAAATTGCAAATTGACAAACAGACATAAGAAACAACCCTTGCCACACATCTATTTGACAGGGGCTTTGCCTGTTAGTGCTAATTTGACTAAATACAAGTTATTATTTCGCCATGTAATACCAATTCTGGTTTTGATAGCCAGCTTAGCACAATAATATGCTAAAGAAAGGTCTGTAGTGACCTGGGTACAGTTTGCTTGAGGACTGATCCATTGTACTACATTTCCCAGTGGTCTGTTCTGCCCTGAGAGGGCTGGATAAAGAATCCCCTTAGCTAGTCTCTTTTAGCTTGTGGATGCTATTGATCATGGTGGTAGGGAAAAAACGAATGAGGTTTTCCCTTTTTCAGCAGGTTGGAAAAGACGGAAGAAATAGACAGGCTGCCAGCTGACTGGACCTCCCACTGATAAAGGGCTAAAGGCAGCACTTAAAGGTTTGTGTGTGTGTGTGTGTTCCTCCTTTTATCCCTTACTTTAACATTTTTTATGGATTGAATCTATGGGCCATCACAATCTATAACTTTGGATTTGATTCTCTCTATGATTATCTTGTAATTCATCAACATTGGGACAGTTGTAATGCTGTTAGAATTTCTAAGTCTAAGGGAAAGTCCTCGTTTTGGCAAATCTGTGAAGCGAATCCTCAACTTTATGGTTATGATATATCCAGAAAGTAATGGCAAATAGGACACAGATACAGACAGGGAGAGACGTCTTGTGATGTCAACAAGAATGTCTGCAAAGTAACTGTATTTCCCTCGCATTAGTACCATACAAAGACTTCATTCTTGATTTGGACTGTCCTGTTGATGGAGCCACCAGTTAGAAGAGCTGGAAACAATTGTCTGACAAAGTTCCCACACTGATAAAGATAACTTGAAATGTTATACTGCCATTATCTGTCATGAATGAGCAAAAACTATTGACCATTATTTGATCCTGTCTGCCTTGTCTTAGTGAAACACAACTTTAACGATTCATCCTCTTCTCTTTGTAATGTGGTGGAATCTCAGCAAAATGCCTGCATCTCGCTTTCTCTTTTTCTCGTGTTCTCATTCAATCTTCATTCCTTACAGACCGTAAACCATATTTGTCAGACTCTAAACTCTCCCTGCCTCTGACTTCCATTCCACTATCCACCTCTCTCCCCCTCTCCGCTATCTCTTTACCTATTTCTCAGATTTCTCACGCTGAAGCCCAGCTGTTCCAGGGCCAGTGATGGTGACCTTGCTCCCTTCACAGACCTAAACAGTCTGGCCCATGTGCAGGCCTCTGATCGTGGCAGTGACTGCCCACTGACCATCAGGGAAGTATACAGGGCAGGCTGGTTGATGCCCGTCCAGCTGTTTAGAGGTTGTGGGGTTATGCCACAGGACACTAGTGCCAATCTGGGCAAACATCTGCCTCTCAAGCTCCTCCTTCAATGCCAGCTGTTAAATGACTCCTTGCTCTTCAGACATATTCAGAGCCAGAAAACACACATGCTCCCAAAGGCTCACACACACTTACGCCATTCATGCACACAAACACACAAACACACACATTGCCAGACCAAATTGGCCCTAACACAAGAATATGAGTCTAACCGAAGCTTGCTTTAAAACCTTTCTCTGTAACTAAGACCGGGAGTTTCTCTTTACTTCCTGTGTCTCGTCTCTCAAGAGGCAGAGCTATGAGTAGAGCAGAGCCTGGCATGAGAGAGAGAGAGAGAGAGACTCGGTAGCACTACTGCGTAACCCCTATGGCCACAAACAGACCATGGGACTTAATAATAGTGCAACCTTTGTCAGTGTATGTACCATAACCTGTGTTTTGTTTTCTCGCCACATTGTTTCCACATTGGACCTCTGACATCTGCCTTATATGGAAAGATTTGGACTTTGACATCCAGTGACTTGGAAATGAATCAAGAGGTAACATTGTAACATTGCTGACATGAACAAGCTGTAGATTAAAATAAGACGTTATCTTCACTTGTCCTATTCTTTTCATCATCCCTTTTCTCTCATAGATACAAGCGCCTTTTTTCTATCTTGAATAAGCAATGTAATGATGAACTTCCTTTCCCCTTTCATTCAGGTTTCTTACTCCTTCTCCCATCTCTCTCTCAGAGATGTTTAAATATGAATGACAACATGTCTCTGACACCATTCATCCTCCTAAATTCCCACTATCTTTCACACAGACATACACACACAGAAATGCACTCACACACACATACATTTACACACACAAACAGCCACCCCCCTTGCACACACACAACCTGCTTTGATCATTTCTATAGCCAGAAGTGGAGGTATTCTGCATATTTGAAAACACAGTTCCGCTTCCACACACTGTGCACCGCTCTGTTAACTCAATAACATTTAATGAGGGCTTGGGAAAAATATACTTACATTACATAAACTGAGATAAAACTGTTTAAAAACCCACAGCAGGGCAAAGATAACAGGATGATGATTGACATTTTGAGGCTAAATTCTTTGTCTGTGAAAGGCCTTTTGAAATGTTGTTTTCTCGTATTGTTAAGGTGCAGAGGGAGGGGTGTGAAAGAGATTTCTTGTTGAATTCCCAACGCCCTTTGAGGGACTTTGTTCTTCATTTCTCTTTGGCGAATATGTTCTATGATAACCATTATTGGTAAGTGCTGTTCTCTAAACCACAGGTGTCAAGCACTAATAAAAAGATGATGAATTATCAGTGCCAGGTGTTGTGCTGGTGGGGGCGGAATTCCACAGCTATTAATCATATTGGCCTTTGTTTGACTCAATTGACAAGTTTCTGATAAGGAAGCTAGCTAACTGACAGTGTTGTGGTGCTAGGTCTGTTAGCATGTTGTGAATTTCAATCTATTAAAACATTAAATGTACCTAATAAAGTGAAGTGTGATAAAGACTTCAGATGGTGTGTGGCCTACAATATATGTAATTAGTTTTTAGAATAGTTGCAATACCTCAGAAGAACTTTTTTAGAACTTGGCAGAGAAAATGTTTTTTTAGTCATTAGTGTTTGACATCAGGAGTGGCTAATGGGCCTACCTGTAGTTGCAATGGGCTGAGTCCTGATGCAGCGGCCGCTGCCATTGTGGATGGAATGAACTGCATGGGGTAGTTGTCACCTGTCAGAAAGACAACACAAAAGTCTTACATACTTGTGCTCTCTCGAAAAAGTGAGGTCAAAGGGAGTTCACAGGTACCAACTTGTTTCACTGCTGGCAGATGTTCTGCCTTGTATTACAGAACACAATCTTTATCAAAAAATGATTCAATCGCTCAAGTAAACTTGTTTTTCTGCACAGCTATTCAGTGTTTTTCCAAAAGGGCCTTAGGGAGAGACTTGCTCAAAAGCCAGAGCAAACTGAGTCTAAAGAGTTCAAGCATTATCAAAGGTGAATGCCTCTTGATACCGTCGCTGTACTCTGAGGTGCGTGGACAAGCTCTAACGGCCCATCATAGCGGTCAAGGACTCCGACTGAGAGCAGTACGGCCCTGGATTTAGATGCGTTCATGAATGCAGCAGGCTTTTTAAAAACCTGGCACCCAGAATGTTCAGCACAACCCCTACTGTTTGTCTTAAAAGGCTTTTTGTGTCCAATGTGAACAGTCACATCCACGGATCTGTGCACAAAAGACATCAAGGCATTTGGTTCCGGTTGTCCGTCTTGTAACTGTGTGCATATCGCACCCCTACACCTCTGACTGCCTACCACTTCCCAAAAATTGATGAGAGATATTTTAGACTATGTTGTTGATTGTGGTTAGTTAACATGTTGAATAAGTGTGTGCTGCATAAGTGTGTGTGTGTTTGTTAGCATGTGTGTGTGTCTGTGTGTGTGTGTGTGCCTGGTATGCATGCAGGAATGGAATGTGAAGAGGACGAGGAGAAGAAAAGGAGCAGGTGGTGACTAGATAGCAAGTTCTCTGGGGAGAGAGAAAAAGAGAGAGACAGAGTGAAAGACAGAGAGACAGACAGTGAGAGAAAGAGAGAGGAGAGAAGAAGAGATCATGTTTGTGTGTCTGTATGTATGTGGGTGCATGTCTGCACTTGGTGGGTGCTTATCTGCCCAGCATATGTCTGTGCGTGTGTGTGTGTTTGTATACATGCTTTGAATATGACCATCCACGACTTCTATGTGCCATCCAACCATGCTAATGTGTATGTCAGACAGTGTGAGAGTGTATAAATGTGTGAAATTCCATGTTGGAGATGTGTTGTGTAACTGACACGCTCTCTTTCAGCACATCATAAAAGAGACATTCCTCTCCCCCATCATATCCAATCTATTGTTCCTGATGTGAACCACTGGGAAGTCGAAATCTCCTGGTTATTCCCAAAAACATTCCTGACCTGACACAGTTCATTAGGAACGACAGGGTTCTCTGTCCGACAGGGGTGCTAAAAAGGAGAAATGTGTGTGAGGCCCGTCGTAACTTATTGGATGCCAGAATGGGTAAAAGTAGCATCTGCTGACCTTATGGGTTTGTATGATGTTTTGAAAACGTGTGCGTGAATGTGTGTGTGTATGTGTTTGCATGTATGTGTGTGTGTGTGTGTGTGTGTGTGTGTGTGTGTGTGGGTGTGTGTGTGTGAGGTTGTGGGCATGTGTGTCTGTGTGCTTACACCAGTGGTTTACTCAACCCTGGTCCTTGTGCCCCCGTGCCCTGCATGTTCTAGATGTGTCCCTGCTCTGACACACCTGATTCAAATGAATGGGTCAATAGGTCATTATCAAGCTCAGCAGAAGCCTGATAACGACACAATCACTTGAATCAGGTGTGTTGGAGCAGGGAAACATCTAGAACATGACAGGGCAGGGGGGCACAAGGACCAGGATTGAGTACCTCTGGCTCACACTGTCATGGGATTGCATCTATTTCTGTAACATGTGTGCGTACATGCATATGTTTCTGTATGCATGTATGTTTCTGTGTGTGTGTGTTTGTATGTGTGTGTGTACCTGGCTTGTAGGACATTCCTTGCGGAAAGAGGAAGCCCTGTTGTGCTGCTGCGGCAGCTGCTAGAGACCGCTGGTCGTGAGGAAAGACTGGGATCATGAGTGGAGGCATGTGACCCTGTACCTGGAGAGAGAAAGAGAAAGAAGGCAGGTAGAGAGAGAGAGAGAGAAAAGGGAGAGAGACCGAAAGAACAAGGGGGAAAGAGGAAGAAATTAGAAAGGAGTCCGATACATACAGTACAGTACTCAAACAGTACATCAACTTGCTTGAAGATGAACGCATAGGCACATGTCATGCTCTTTAGATCCATCTTATCATATGAAGCCCATGTGAACACGACACTAATACACACACACACGCTTGCCAGAAAAGATAAGCAATATCAGGCAAGGAATATAGATCACACACACACAAGGGAAGACAGAAATTAAGCGATCAAACATTCAAAAAGGCAAGACTAAACTCAGAAAACAACTACAGTACACATATCCCCCTGAGAGCATCCACAAAATGATTTTAGTCCAGACATGACTGCGCTTTCATGTTGGGCTAAGAAGCCCTGAAAGTGGGGGGTTCACTTTGTCTGTGCTGTGGTTAAGACAGGGAGGTTGATATTGAAAGGAGCATATCAAAGATAGCCCTCAGGGGGCCCTCCTTATGACTAGTCCTACAGTGTGTATAACTTGTTAATGAGTAGGCACATCTCTCTCTTTCTAACACTCTTTTTCGGTCTGTCTCATATTAGGGTTCTCCCCTTCCTTCCCTCTTCTTCTGCACATGCCTCCCTCTCACTCTCCCTTTCTTGCTCACCGTTTTTCCTTTTATCTGTTTCTCAAACTCCTTTCTTTCTTACTTGGACCAGTGCTCTCACTGTGTTTCTTGACCTTCTACATTCACTATAGTTTTTGTCTGTAATTTTGACCAACAAAAAGAAAGATTTGTCTCTCTTTCTCTCTATTTCCCTCCTTCACACTCTTTCTTTCTTTTTCTTTGTCTTCCTCTTCCTCTCTGTCTCTTACTCGGGAGCTCATTCACAGAACGTTTTTGATGGAAACATTTTGCTGTAAACAAGCAAGAGCAATGCGTGGCAAATGCAGCAGTTAACGTTGAATGTGGTGACTCCTGAGGGTTGTTCAAAGAGCATTGGTAAAGAGGAGACCAGAGAGTAGACACAAACAAGCCCACCCTTGATTGGATGTGTGTGCTTCCATGTGTGTGCGTGAATGTGGTCATTTGAATGCGATTGACAGAGTCTCTAGACAGATCCCCCATGGACACAGTAAGAAATTCAATACACACACACACACACACACAGGTTGAATGTCGTATCTACTTGCACAAGCATCACTACATCCCATACGCATGTAGGATCAACATTGTGCGGGTTTTTACAGGATTCGACCGAGCACACACAGGCAAGGTCCCACAAGGTCTCCCTCTTCTAACCCAGACACTTAGGAGGCCCAGACACAACGATGTATACACACGCACGCACACACACCGAGAGATGTGTCTTGTGACACGGAGAGACGAAGCAAGAATGAAGGAGATGAAAAACGACCCTGTGTCTCGGGAGTGGGGTGGGGGAGGGAGCAGGACAAAATCCTCCATTCATTGTGTTCCTCTGGGAATGCTGGGACGGGTTCTCCACCAGCCCAAACACAAAGACCCCTTTACTGGGGGGGGATGAATGGGCTGGCCCTGTGTGTGCCCCCCCCACACCCCTACCACACTAAGAAAACATGGGCCCCTTCCTCAACTGCCCACCAGACAGACGTACATACACACCAGCGCACAAACGTACTCACTCCCACACATGCGGATGCACGTACCCACACACAGGCACACTCACACACAGTATTAATGGTCCTACTGTGTGTGTGTGTGACGGGGGGGTACGGGGTAAGGGGGGTGTGTGTGTGTGTGCGAGAAGGAGACAGAGAACGCAAGTGTGAAAGTGGAGTGTGAAAGGCAGAGAGAGGATCCATGTGTGTTTGTGTCTACAAGGTTGATTCCTGACAGACTGCCTTTAAGTTTGGGGTTCGGGGGATAAGACAGTTCTTGTGAGCAACTGTTATCAGCGATTTGAACGTAACCACTATTGGGGATGAGACAAGTTGACATTTAGTAGCCAACAATTGCAAAACAGCAATATTTGCGACACGGTCGCAAGGAGAGAGAAGGGGAAACATTGTGGGAGGGGGGCAAAGGAGAAGTGATAGCAGGAAAAAATAATTGTACAATACAGTTGGCTATATGTTATCAAGAACACATATTTTCCGTAAAAAAGGCAAAACGGACATAAATACACGCGCACACATAAATAATTGAAAACAGGAGGAGGAGGAACAAGGGAAAGGGAAGGACTAAAGGGAGGAGGAGAAGGAGGGGCAGTGCGGGTTGCAGTCATTAATTAGCCCGTTAGCTTGGCCCTGGCTCTGTGGTCTGGGCGAGCCTTTGTGGGCCCGAGGAAATGGAGCACATATGAGACCCATTAAGAGGCTGCATTTAACAAAGACACATGCCTGTCAACCACGGGGAAACAAAGGGCCACCCTCAGTGTGTGTGTGTCTGAGAGTGTGCAGAGAAACATAAGGGGGTCTGTGTGTGTGTGTGTGTGTGTGTGTGTGTGTGTGTGTGTGTGTGTGTGTGTGTGTGTGTGTGTGTGTGCGTGTGCGTGTGTGTGGAGAGGAATAGGGTTCTGTGTGTTTTGTGTGTGTGTTTAAGTACATGCATGTGTGTGTGTGTAAGTGGATGAAGGGGGTTAATATGTGTCTGTGTGGATATGAGTGTTTTGGACTCCATCAGTGCACTCACGTGTGTATGTGCATCTCCCTTGTTAGTGTGTGTCTGCGTGCATACCCGTCACTTTCATAAGGGAGGCCATCGGAAGCTTTCCTTTAACCCTTTGAAGTCTCCTGCTGTTCCTCCACACCATTTAAAACCACATGACAGGAAACCTGCCATCACTTTGAACTGCTCCCTTCATCCCATAACAGCGAAAGGCTGACACAAACACAGATACCAATCACTCCAGAGAAGAAAAGGAACAACAATTGAAAACAGCTTTCCACCTAATCCCTGACTCCCAGAACAGATGATCTGAAAGTGACAATGCACTCTCTGCAATGCCCTTTTTCCGGAATAGATGGAAAGCGTTGTCTTGGTGATAAAAAGCTAATGATAACATTACGATATAATACGACAACATGATAGCCATAAGAACTTACTAAGCGTAACTTAGCCTAAGTTCACAGTTACCACCTGACAGTCTCTGGTATTTATTGTGTTTTATAGTTAAACTACTGTTACTGTACTGTATAGCTTAAACAACCATTTCATAATACTTAGCTTGATGGTATATAGTTGTATGTATCAAGATAAACCCACATGAAAGAGCCGTATTTCTACAGAAAAGTTGAACAATTTATTTTTCACAATTTCTACTCCAAACAGAAGCCCTTGGGCAGTGCCTCAGAAAATTGGCCCTGAATTCCTCTGAATCTGGAGTTGATCAGTCCAGACGGGTAGTGTTTTGTGTCTTTGTTTGAAGCCAAACTCTTTAAACACGACGTAAACAGTCAATTCTCTGGTGGCTGTGTGAAGTCCTATGTCAAATCAATCTACTGTGCTGTGGTCTAGATATCGGGGGGGGGGCCTCCAAATAATAGATTTAAATTCTATGAAGTCGAACAAACAGTTAAAAGAGAAACTATGGCATCTTAAGAATTTGTTTGTTTCTAAAACAGATCTCGTTGGCACGTGCAGACACACACACACACAGTAGCATAGAGAGAGAGATTTTACTATGCTCCCCTGGAATCAGTCCCTGAGGGGCCGAGCCTAATGAACTCAGATCTGGGCTTTATTAAAAGTCAGAGGGGGGTGCCGTTAAAGACTGATCCCTCGTTAACTACACAACACCTTCACAGTTCTAGGGCTTCAGGGGCTCTGGCTCACTACCTTGCCCAGTCAGGGTGAGCTCTTCTGGGGCTCGGTAGAGAAGCAGATCCCCCTGTTATGTCAATCTCCAGGTCACTGTTTTATAAGCAAACATTTTGTGGATGAATACAGAAGGATAGTAAATGACATAGGAAGTGAGAGATGTACAGGACTAAGAAACAGAGAAAGAGGGAGAAAGGCATACAAAAGGCAGACGGACATGGTGAAAGGTGTGTATGAAAAAACTGGTGAGGAAAATATAAAAGTAAAGGTAAAAACATTCTCTATAAATGAGAGCGCTGATGGAGTGAAAGTGAAAAGGAAAGAATGGAAGAAAGGAAATGGATGTTGATAGACAGAGAAGGTGATGGAGCAGAACTGCTCGGAGGGACCCTTGGGATTAGATAGTATTGATCAGCACATGATCAATGACAGCAAATGATCTAAGTATAACCATGTCTATTAAGGGGTCAATATGTGTGTGTATGTGTGGCTGCCTGAGTGAGTGAGTGAGTGAGTGAGTGCATATGCCTGTGTGTGCATGTAGTATGTAGACATATGAACCCTATGTATGTGAGTGCCTGTGTGTATGTGTGTGTGTGTGTCCATGGATGAGTGCGTCACATTACTCAATAATAATAAGAGACCACATAAAGGAAAGGGGTCACAACCTCTAGGTTTCCCCCAGTGTCTCTGTTTCGAATTGCCAGAAGCAAATGAACACACAGAACAAACGAGGGGGGAGCGACCCCACGAAGGCAACAAGGAATGAGAGCGATAACAGTGGTGCGTCTGGCATAAGGCCAGGCGAGGGAGGAGAGGGAGATACGATGAACTCAGAAATAGTGAGGTGAGTGAACAAGACGCAGGAGACACGCGAAAAGGGAGGCAAAACACCAAAGCGTGCAAACATCGGCACAGTGAGCCAGTGTGAACACACGGCAGAGTGTGGTGGCATGCCATCACTGTGATATGATAGATACACAATGAGAAGCAAGTAGTAAACAGTGCGCAGCATCAGATGAATGCGTTCAAAAGGGAGAGGCTCCACCTGTATCTGCTGTTGAAGAATGTTGATCTTATGCTGCTGCTGCAGGAGCTGCTGCTGCTG